>NC_041394.2:89661942-89961942 GCF_900747795.2 Erpetoichthys calabaricus
CGCAAACCCACCAAGACATGCAATCGTTTAAATCAAGGCGCAAGTCGAAAAACACCATCCCATAATATTAGTTAACGATTAACACATTTCTATATGTATTGTAAGCATACAATACAACTGATAATATGTTGCGCTTATTTATCTGGTGTACTGACATTTTTGCGCGTTTAACGGCTGAAATCTAACGTGGTTTGTGCCCTTCAGAATGAAAAGAGTTTGCATTTACCTTTTTAATAAAAGGCGAGCTTTTAAGCCTGAGAAATCACCCCGTAAATGCACACGTTTAATTGCACATGTGTTAATATGTATGCTTACACAGTATTAAAAGACACTCAACAAGTACACAGTATTAAAAGACAGTCAACAATTAACGTCATTTACCTTCATTCCCGCATTTGACTTGTGCTGTAAATCTCTTCCTCGTTTTCAGTTCACGTGATTACGTAGGAGGCGTAATACGTGATGATGCGATACGTGACTCCGCCTCCTCCATTAGAGTATATGGACAAAAAACAGGTTCCAGTTATGACCATTACACGTAGAATTTCGAAATGAAACCTGCCTAACTTTTGTAAGTAAGCTGTAAGGAATGAGCCTGCCAAATTTCATCCTTCTACCTACACGGGAAATTGGAGAATTAGTGATGAGTGAGTCAGTCAAACAGGTTCCAGTTATGACCATTACGCGTAGAATTTCGAAATAAAACCTGCCTAACTTTTGTAAGTAAGCTGTAAGGAATGAGCCTGCCAAATTTCAGACTTCTACCTACACGGGAAGTTGGAGAATTAGTGATGAGTGAGTGAGTCAGTCAGTCAGTCAGTCAGTCAGTGAGTCAGTGAGGGCTTTGCCTTTTATTAGTATAGATTAGGCAAGCAGAGGATCCTTTTAGGTAAACACTGGTTTTATCTGCATTTTCTGGTTTCTTCCAACTATCTTATGACCTGGCTGGCAAACTGGTTAACAATTCTAATTCAGTTAGGTATTAGTGAGAGTAGGAACATATGTAA
Organism: Erpetoichthys calabaricus; assembly: GCF_900747795.2. Taxonomy (NCBI): domain Eukaryota; kingdom Metazoa; phylum Chordata; class Cladistia; order Polypteriformes; family Polypteridae; genus Erpetoichthys; species Erpetoichthys calabaricus. Next base: position 89,662,950 of record NC_041394.2, read on the forward strand.
GCATGAAGTATAATTGATGGGTGCCCCATTTTGGGGTTGGTTTCTGCCTTGTGACCAATGCTGCTGGATAAATTAAAGCCTTCTACAACCATAAAAGGCCAAATTTCATGACTTTGATAACATAGTAAAAGCTTGATAAAGCAAAAATATGATATGCCACAATGAAGACAATTCAAATCCCAATTTGTTTCAAGAATTCAACAGATTATTAGTCATTAAATAAGACTTTAATACATTAACTTCCTTAATCTACTGTACAGCTTATTCTACTGATTAATACTTATTATGCCAACATATTCTTTGTTCCAATACAATGTTTAGCTCTTACTCTTCTTTGTAAAAGTATTACACTGACAAACTAAATATAAAAATAACAGCAACACACATACGTTTTATTCTTGTGTAAGTATCAAGTTGAGTATTTTAATACAGTGTGTCAAACAAAGTGCAGGATTCAGTAGCTTTCTGGTAATCCAATTTTTATATTAAAATAGAGCAACAACAAAAGAACGAAGTGTGAGCAATCAGTTTTTACTGCAGTCAGGGGGCCCGTCCCTTTAGGCTCCACATACGAAAAACAAGGGCCATCAGAAACCCATAACTAACAACATTAACATAAAATATAAAAAGCTTACTGAACAAGACCGTATTAATAAAAGCATAAGTATCAAAAAGAACAAAACAAAAGCATATTCAAGGCTAAAATTTGCAATATAAAATAAAAATAAACTGAAGAAAAAAAAAGGAAAAAAAACATGAAACAAGATCAGTCCACCACTAAAGATCTTATGGTCTCTCAGTAGATATCCTTGTTGTTCATCCCTGGTATCTTCAAATCCCCTTTTATTGAATTATGGGGAATACATCTCATTACTGTGTACTATGCTGCAGTCATATGACTCTATCCTGAGAACATTTTTAATGTAATTGATTCCTAAATATCTGGGTCAGTAACATTAGTTGTAAGGATGTGGTTAGGTACATTTGAGGAAAACAAATTAAACAGTTTGCTGAAGCTTCAGGTGGGTGTAGGTACATGTGGTTTGTGGATGAGCGGACCCAGGGTGTTGATGAGGGAATTCGGGGATGCGCTGGTTTGGTCGATTTCCTTATTAGCTCAATGGTGTTCATAATTAAGGCAGTTGCACCCACTAAAGTGAAAAAAAGCCTGAGCAGGATAGGTGGGAGATCATGAGAATGAGAGAGAGGGGAGAGAGAGAGATGAATACAGAGGTTAAAAGCGAAAGTGAAGAGAAGAAGAATAGGCAGGTAATGTAGCTGAACTGGTGCATTAACTTGGAGTCAAACAGTCAGAAGGTGGCCTAGAGTGGAGTAAGTGAATGCCGCTCATGTGGCAGGGTTGCTCCTGCTGGATACCCAAGGAGCAGGAGTGACCAACTGCTCCAAGTAACTCCTGCTGAATGCCAAGGAATGGAAATGGGAGAAGGGAGCAGGGCTTGTGAGATCTAGTGCTGAATGGCAAAGTATGGTGGTGGGGATCCAAGCCAGAAAGAAGAATGGCTGCTGGGAGAACCTTAAAGGTTAGCAGAGGAGCTGTCAATTTTAGAAGGTGGCACCAAAGCTCATAATTTTTTTTATGGCTACATTGTGACTGTTTTTTAACCTATCATTTTAGCAATTTTGATTATTTATTGCTTGGATTATTAATTTGGATTTTAAGATCCACAGGGACATTGGTTTTAATCAAGGTTATTTATTTATTTATTGAGAAGAATGCAGTGCACTTTATTTATTGAGCACTGTTAAAAATAAAAAAGCACTTTGCACATGTGCACTTACTCTTGCTGTGTTATATGTCCCCATTGCCTACTCCATATTGGTTTCATGATTATTAATGTCCCAGGTTCAAGAGACCTTGCTGCAGGCAACCTGGGAATCACAAATGGTTAGAGTGGTGGGATGAACTAGTGGCAATGAGGAATGAAGAGAAGGCCAATGACTTTTTAAAAGAACCAAGCCCAAAGGACTTTTGAATAATTAACTTTTAAGGGACTGTTGATTTATGGATTGTTTTATGATTGTTTTTAAAGTTCTTCATCATTTTAATGTCCTGTTCTTAAAGAAGGGATTGGATTTTATTAGTGTTTGGTTTTAATGTGCTTGTGTTTTTATTGATTTTTAGTGCAGGTGCAGGTGTGCTAAGGCCTTGTCATGGACTCCGGCCTCCAGTTGCACTGGTCGGTCAGGAGATGCATCCCTGACAGCTTATGGGGGGAGGAATGTGGTAAAATGGGTTAAAAAAAAAAAGTGTTCTCAGGTTCTGGGAGGGTGTAGGTGCACATGGTAGCATTGGACAAGAAGCCCCGGGGTGTTCACATGCAGACATGTGCGGTTTGGCTGATTTCCTCATTAGTGCCCTGGGGTTCATAATTAATGCAGCTGCACCCGCTAAACTTAGAAATGCCTGAGCAGGACAGATAGGAGATCAAGAGAGGGAGAAAAGAATGATAAGCTTGGAGGTTAAAGTAAAAGTAAAGAGTAGTCAAAGAGGCAGGATCATGGTTGAGCCGGTACAATGATGTAGAGGCAAGTGGCCTTGTGTGGAGCGAGCGAACAACACTCTCAGGGCAGGGTCACTCATGATGATTGCCCAAGTGACTCCAACTGAATGCTGAGGGATAGATGGGAGCAGAGCTGCTGAATGCCAAGGGATTGTGCTGGGAAATGAGACAGAAAGAAAGGTGAGTGGGCTTGCTGGTGGACATCTCCAATAGTTGAGAAGACCTTAAAGGATAAGCAGAGGAGACACTGTTTTTTATCAATGATTAATTATTTGTTTAGTAGCATGCATTGCACTTTGTTTAGTGAGCACTGTTGAAAGTAAAATGTACTTTGTACATGTGCACCTATCCTACTGTGTTATGTGTTGATAATCTGTTGATGTCCCAAGCTTTAGGGAGGATGCCAGATGCAGGAAACCTAGGCATCACAAAATCATTTGTGCCAGAATAAGGATTTAAAGTGAGGACACCTTTCTTTAACTCAAACCAGATCAACAATCCATTTAGTCCATGATATGCTTGTTAGATCTTCTCTGGGCATCGGATGGTAGCAGATGCTTTTTAGAGTTGAACATAGACCTTTCTCATTTACTGTATATTCTGTAACCATTGAAATGAGACAGCATGGCTGCCTAATGGCCTTTTGTCGCACAACTCCATGATCCTGGTTTAAAAAACCATCTCACTATGTGAAGTGTGCACATGTTCCCTATGTCTTTGTGGGCGTTTTTTTTTCTTGCTTCTCTGCTTTGTCTTCCACATCCCAGTGACATATATTTTAGGTAGCAACTATAAAACAGTCCTGTGTAACTGAGTGTGCCTTACAATTGTATTGTTATATTTATAGTTTATTGTTTTTTACACATTTTTGTGTTTCAGTATCACCACCCTTTAGTAGCCCATGCCTGTCCATAATGAGGGTCATTTCCTCTCTCTTTGTCTAACAGAGGTCCCTGTTAAGACTGGCTATTATGTTATTCAATCTTGTTACCACCTGTGCCTCTGCGAATCCCTTACCAGTTAAGCAAACTTTTACTTTCACATGTATAATGTTCAGTTTCTACAATCTCATTTAAGGATACTAAAGCGGTGATGTTTCACAGTGATCATGTACTGTACAGTAAGATGCTATCCAGAGTCTCTCGTGGCAGCACATTCTCATATACACTGGAGACATTCCCAGATTAAGCTGACAAAAGTAGGACAGGTACTTTATCATATTTATTAATTTAATAATCTCCCACTAAATGTTTTCCATACAGATTGTTTTATAATATTTGTTGTTTTGTCTGGAATGAAGAACATTATTTGTATCCACAGCAATGATTGCTAAGCAACAAAGCCATTACAGAAACTTGGCATTTGGAATCCAGCACCATTAGCTGGTACCCGTGTGGGCAGGCAGCTGCTGTCTTTTAGCTGTTTACATTATTAGATTATGTACAGCACAGCATTCACTTTTATCTGGCCAGAAGCAGACAAAGTTCAAGTTCAAGGGCAGATGAGAGGATAATGGACTGAAGCGACCTAGCATGCATGATAAAAGATATCGTCTGGCAGAAAGAATCAAGCTAGATTTTCTAAAAGGAAAGGTGACGTGACCTTAATAAGTGGATGTTGACACAAAATTTCATATTTTACAGCTACCCTAACTTACTTTACCTTAATAGGGGCCATGAACATAATGCTTGCTCCCTGTTTTTTTTTAACTTTATTAAGGAGATTCTACACTGTATATGTTTTTTAACCTGGCTTTATGTAATTTGTTTACACTCTTCATCTTGTCAACACCAGTAGCAGCACATCAACAAACTTTGGAAATTAATTTGAGCTAATTGTATGTCAATTAAAAAAACACGAAAAAGACCATTTGTTTTAGCTGCTAGTCGTGTATGGGATTCAGGTGTATGGGTGGGTGCTGCACAAATTTTTATCAATTTGTCTTTGATATTCCAAGAGTACACACCAGTATGTGTCTTCTCATGGGAATTTGTACATTTTAATTCCTTCAAAGATTTCTGTCTTAAAACATATCAAGTGGACAGAGATTGTATTACAGTGGGTATCGCTGCTGCTTCATAGAGCTACCATCCTGGAATCAATTTCCTATGTTTTCTGTGTGGCTGTTTGTACGTCCTTTCTCGTGTCTGGTTTGTTTTTCTTCGAAGTCTTCCAGTTTTCTTCCCACATCCCCAAAGACATGCAGGTTAGGTTATCTAGTGATTCCAATTTGGCTCCAGCTTGAGCGTGAATGTGCTATGAATGTCTTATTGAGTCCTGTGATGGACCAACGCCTTCTTCAGATCTGTTTCTTGACTAGTGTGTCAGCTGCCATGTTCCTACTTGTATTAACTGAGTTTGAGAATGACTCTCTGACATTTCATGTATTGTCATTTTCTAAGATTTTTTGATATTAAAATATTAGAACATTCATCCCAACAAATATTGTCAATCGTGCTCACCCAAAAATATATCAACTTGTGTTTTGAAGGTTCCTAAAGTCTTACCATCTACCATACTACTTGGTCACTTATCACCAGTGGCTGTACCATCTGTACTTCAGAACATGTTATCCACCTGAAACTTAGCATGTTTGGGCTTAGCCAATATTTGGATTGGGGAGCAACCAGGTAAAGCTGAACATGTGTTGGTGAGGCCAGCACTTAATCTATGGTCCAAGTGTGAATCCCAGTGCTGTGACTGGGAAACTGTGCTGAAAAAGTGGTGCGGTCCATCAGATGAGAAAACTGAGGTCCTGACTCCATGTGATCATTGCCCACTATGGCCTGGTCATTGTGGCCCCTTAATCCTCCCCTGTTCCATATTGTCTAACTATACTTTTCATGCCTTCACCACCTAATAGCTAATGTGTGATGAGCGTAGGGGTGCAAAAATGGCTGCTGTCACATGATTCAGGTGTATGGGTGGATGCTGCACATTAGTGGTGGTTAAGGTAATTCCCCACAGTGAATGTAAAATGCTTTAAGTAGGTTAGATAAGTGCTATATAAATGTAACTAACAGTTATCATCATTATTAACTGTATTTATAGCTTTGTGTGAAATGAACAAACATTGTAATGTTTGAAATTCATGTTTAAAATTAAGTTTGTGTGAATGCTATAGACCCTGGAAACTACCAGATAACCTTATTATGTGTGAGCAGTTGAATCAAAAATTTCTAAGATGGTTAACCTGCGAATTTCCCAGGTTACATGCATGAATGAAGGTAGTGATGTCAAAAAGGCACTCAAGCCGATGGAATTTTAAAGAGAGTTAGCTAGTCTTTCAGCTAACATCCACTTTACTTCCTTCAAATTTTAAAGACTTCTGTCATATCATCTGTTAGCATCTCTCTATCTTATTGCTTAAAATGAATCACCGGCCCTAATAGCTAAGTCATGTAGAAATCAGACTTGCAGCTTAATTCTGCACTTTCTATTGTGCTATAATGTCTTCCATTTTCTAAGTGTACACCGTATTTCAGTTGTTACCTAACATCTTGCATGTACACTAGCTGCAAGGCAGTCTTAACAGAATTATAGGCCCCCAGGCAAAGCAGTGCACTGTAAATGGTTGATAAAATTAAACATTTATTTATTGTATTGGTACTTTCAACAAAATCAGTGTTTAAACATTAAAAAAACATGCTGCACAGCAAAGATTAATCAACACAAATGTTTCAAACAATTTAACATGAGCCTTGATAAACAAACAATTTCAACATATAAATGATACTCAATTGGTAAACCATACAGAAGGAGATGGCACAGTATGAAATTACTATGAATTATTTATTATTAATCAAGTGTTCAACACAAATATTCACAAAATTTCTTTGCAGAGAATTGAGTTGAAGTGACGTTAACATATACGCTTTTATGTTATGTAGTGCATGAGATCCGTACACATACATGTACGTTATGTTGCAGAGGTGACTGGGATACTAAATCAGAGGCGAATGCCATTGTCCACTTGTAACACAATAACAAATATTTATAGTTTAGTATAGTATAGTATTTATTTATTGACAGCAAGTCACAACATACATAGATTAGCATGGGGCCCATGTGCTCATGGGGCCCACAGGCAACTGCCCAGCATGCCCATGCGTTAAGACGGCTGGAGCTCAAGATACTCTTGCATAGATCCTGCCGGATGCTGAAAAGTAGAGGCACATTCTGTCTGGATATCACAAACAACTGCCTGTGAATCGGAAACAGAGAAACTTGCTAGCACCGATTGGCACTTAGAACAAGTTGTTCAATTGCAAAGTCATGCTGTTGCCTTAAATCTCATGATTATTGCATTAATCCAGCTTATAATAATAGCATGTGTTAGTTATAGTGTAATTACACCATAAAGTGCCATGCACGGTACACCCAGTGGAATTAGCAGAGAATCATTCATTTAGTATAGCAGACACATTATGTACTGTAATTACAAGAACCACAATCATACCAGAGTAATTGTTGTGGACGTTTACAGTAGTATGAAAGGAACCGGAACTGGTTACTTTTATTGGTATTTAAATGTGACGGGTTCCTTGGGCATGAAGCCCTGACTGCCACACTCCCTGGCATAGTGCAGAACAGCTCTTGACTCCAAGCCCACATTCCCCCCTAGAGACACTTACCAGCAGCCAAGACCAGCTGTGTTTAGCAAGTTATTTGGCCTGCACCACACATCAATTGACTAGGAAAAGCTCAGCTGGTGTGTTTTGAAGGCTTTTGCATTACGTGGTAAGTGAAAGGTAAAGTAAGTGCTGCCAAAAGAACAGCTGTTGCATTTTTGAAGGTGAAGTGTGCAAAAGGCAACTCTGGAAAAAATGTTACTAAAGGCTCATCATTTATTTAGTAACAACCTTGATCTTTGTGGAAGTAAGAGTCTGAAAAATGAATCAATAAACATCTATATACTACATAATAAAACACCAAGATCTGTATGTCCAGTCTCTCATAGCAATCTGCTTGGTCATATTGGCTTTAGTGAAGGGACTGAATGAGGAAATACAAGTGTTAGACACATGAAGAGGAGAAAAGGCATATGAGCCATGCTGAGAGAGTCACATTCAAAGGCAGAAAGTATAAAACTTGATAGTAGACGACAAAGGCACCTCAAAAAATAATGAGAGTCTGAGAAGCAGAAGGAGTGCCTCTGAAGAGACGTTCAGACATACTGAGGAAATTCACTGATGAAACACGTTGGGCAAGAGATAGCACATATACTAAAATTATTCTTTTACCTTTTTGACAGGTATCTCTGGTATAGTGGTTCCGCTGCTCTAAAAGAGTGGCTGGGCTTTAAATAATCCATTGGTTGTGTCAGTCCCGTGCTCGTCCATCCACAGGGAATTGATGGAGTAATTGGGACGAGACGCACCTGCACGTTAAGGTGCAATCTTTCCCAGTTGCTTTATCGGTTTCCTCGGTGCGTGATTGAGATGCTGCACCCATGGAGCTGTATATGTATGGACTAGCAGAGGAGGATCAAGGGAAAAAGAATAAGCAAGAAAGAGTAGAGGTTAGAGGAGGTGAAGGAAGAGGAAGAAGAAGGCAGGAAGTGCTGAGAGCCAGTGCAGGAGTGAGCAAGCGAGCTGTTGAATGTAGATGCTGACAGTTGGGAGGGAGAGCCCCAGTGTGAATGCCTTGGTTGCTGGGGAACCCGAGTCTCGGTTCGGCAAGACAGCTGTACGTAGCCAGGGGACGGAAGGCAACCAGACCAGGGGAAGGTCCGCTGCAGCTTCAGCCAGCAGGGTGACTCTTCTGTTGCAAGGCCTGTTGGGATAAGCAGGGGAGCTACCAGTTAAATGAAGAAGGCACCGGGTGTTTAAAAAGGAACTGCTTCCAGCCTATTTTTAAACTCGTTTTAAAGAATTATGTTTTGATTTTTAACCTCCACTTATTGCACCTGCTTTTATGGATTATTTATTTATTTATTAACTTTGAGCACTGCATTTTGGAGACTGTTTTGGTTTTGTATTTGTTTTTAATACAAGCACTGAACACTTTTTACACCATTCCCTTGTTCAGTGTGATTTGTCCTCATTGCACAGCTCATCCAGTTACATTATCGACATTGTCGGGTTCAAGAGGTTCCCAAAACAAGAAGAGGGAGCATGAAGCAGGACCCATACTGTCACAGTACTGTGGCTAGTTCATTAATAAATTTTAAATTCATCTACAGGAATCGGTTGAGTGCCATCAATGTTTACTCTGAAAATGGAAAAATTATACAAGAAATTACCATGGCCCAATTAACTAACTAATTAGTCTTCCATTTTCTGAACTAATGTATTCCAATGTAGTGGTACAGGGGAATGAATCCTGTCTAAAGCAGCGAGACAGAGCGGAGACAGCACATTTGCTCTGCACCCTCCGTGTGTTCTAAATTCCATAATTCATATCATTCAATACAAATGAAAGTATTGAGTGGTGTACAAAAAAATGGATTTCAATTTTGACCTTAATTGAAATATTTAGTTCTTTTAAAAGGCTTTTAATTCTGATGCTTTAATCAGTTTTAATACAGACTTAATCTTCCATTTTGGAAGTCAGTCGGAACAAAAATTAAAAATAAATGGACCGCTGCAGTGCACTTGACTTTCTGATATTGCTAACTTATTTGCGCCTCTGCATAGAAGAACAGCAGCATCAAGCACCTGTTGAGCTAACATGCACCCCCTTCAGTGCAGCACAGTACTGTCTACCTCACCTTGGGCCTTTTCACTGCAGTTTTGTGTCCGATCAGCAAGACAAGATATGTCAAACACATTCATTAAAGATATTAGCCAGACTGTGGAAAGTCAGGGTGTATAATAAACGTGTCTTCAAGCATTATATTGGTGACATACAGAGAGACAGCAACAGGCACACGCCAATTGCATGCATCAACCCAGTGTGTGAGGGAGAGCGCAGTCTGAGGTGAGGTGAGGCTCGTTGCTACCACACCTCACATTGAACAGGAAATGCACCAATTCAGCGATTTTGACTATAAAAATTATCAAAATTATTGGAATCATACAGAAAACAAATTTATAGCACGGACCAGTGGACATATTTTTGTTACCATTATTAGTTTTTTTACTTTTCATGATGACAGGTGAGGCGGAGCCTCCCCTCACTGCATGTCCCTGGTTCAGAGTCACCAGTTAAACTAAAGTGGGGGACAAGTGGAGTACCTGAGAAAACCAATGGAAATACATTGGGAAAGCATCCATATCCCACAGAGAGAGTGACTGGGTTTGAATGCAGTCTCTATGCTTGTACAATATTATATACCAGTAACTACATGATAACTTGTAGTGAATACACTTGACTTGAGCATTCCTAGTTTTCATACTCTTTCTCTGTACGTTTAGCATTCATTTGCTCAGAGCTTGATGCGCTTGTTGCTTCCTGAGCAGCTCTTCTTTTTTCCACTCTAGCAGCCCGCTTCATCTCTTCTTTCTTCTCCATCTTCTCGCGTTAAAACTGATTAAGTCAGTGTTTGTGTTGCAATTACTTAGTACATTTTCTTTAATTTTTCACTTAAGCTGGCACTTAAGTCTTCAATCTGTCTCAAGAATGATTTAAGATGAGGTCTTATGAAGAGGTAGGGGAAGTGATGGGGAAGATAAGATAAGATAAGATAAGAACTTTATTCATCCTGAGGGAAATTCTTATGTCATTGGCATGGTCAGTGCAACAAGAGAAATAAAGATAGTACAATGAAGATTTAAAAAGAGAAAAATAGTAATTGTGCAAATATACAGAAATATGACAGTTGTGCAAATGTACAAAAATACGACGGCATATGACAAGCATATGACAATTGTGCAAATATACAAAATATAACAGATTATTATTAAATACAGATTATTAGTGTACGTTATGAAAAGTGACTTAGTACTTGTGCCTGAGTAAAATGAGCTAGCTGCTTGTGATGACAGGATGGGACTAACATACCGCCATAAAAGCTGAAAAAGATCACCTATAGAACGAAGAGGAGTTATAAAGCCTTATTGCCACAGATAGAAAAGATCTCCTGTGGTGTTCCGTTCTGCATTTGGGGGCAATGAGTCTTTTGCTGTGTGTGCTCTGACGGTTCCTCAAGGAGGTGTGCATGGGGTGAGAGGGGTCGTTCATGATACTGAGGAGCTTTTTCAGCATTCTCTTCTTGGACACCTCCGTCAGATCCTCTAATTTGACGCCTAGGACAGAACCAGCCTTTTTAATCAGCTTGTTCAGCCTGTTGTGATCAGCTGTCTTCACCGCACTTCCCCAGCTCACAGCTGCAAAAAACACCACACTCTCCACCACAGAGTGATAAAACATTGTCATCATTTTCCTGCATACATTAAACGACCTAAGCCTCCTCATTAGGTAGAGCCGGCTATTCCCTTTCTTGAGCACAGTGTCTGTGTTCTTGGACCAGTCAAGTTTACTTAGAGGTGTGACCAGAACATCATGTGTGGGTGGGCATTTAGATTGTCTGGGGGGGCAAAAATTATCCATCCATCCATCCCCATTTTTGTAGGGGGGTCAAATAATAATAACAAAATAGTTTTATATAACATATAAAAGCAAAAATTGTGGCATAAATCATAACCTATTGTTCAATAAAATTAACAGAGGCAATGGAACTTGTATTATTATTTTTTGTGAACAAATATAGAACTACATCTACAAGGTAAATATCAATAAAGTCAAATGTATACAACATATGAGAGCAAAAACAGAAACGTGGCTTATAATCATGGGAGGCTATAGGATATCAATTTCCAGCATTTAACCTGGATATTATCTACAGGACCAGTCTGCGGTTACTCTTGGCAAATTCTGAAATCATTCATGTCTAGATTTTCTGTGATGTTTTTCTCGTGTGCCAGAATGACTAAATTTCTCTTCCTTGAATGCAGCATTGTTCGGCAAAGTGGAGTGAGAATGCGGTTCAAAGTAGAGAAAGAGCTTTCACATGCAGCTGAAGAGCTGCCATCACGGACAACAGAATATTCAAGCCATGATCGAGACTGATACCAGCTTGCACTAAAACATCTGAGTGTCTTTCCGAATGCGCGCTTGGGATAATTAATTAAAATGGGCTGGGATGGGCTATCCATATTTAAGTCAGGCAGACTGGACTGTATATTTTGTTGAAGGCAGAGGTTTGGAGTACCCGACACGGGCCCAGAGCTGGAGGATTGTGTAGGCTCATCTACATCTTTTGGAGTTTCAGTTCCCGACGTGGGTGCACTGTGCTCCGTGTTGGTAGCAGCGGTGCTGGGCTCAACCGTGGAGCCAGCAGCTTGCGTAGGGACAGAGGTTGAAGATGACTGCTTTTTAATAAGCCACCTATGCATAGCCTTTGGTGTTACCAACCAGAAAATAAAAGAAGAATGGAACGTATACGCTGTTTTAATTAAAGAATGCGGTCAACAGGTTCAAAACGTGCTGCAAAATGTGCGGCGAAGTGAACTGTGAGCAGCATGGTGCCTGTCTAGTGGAGGAGACAAAGACGGATACACCGCAAATTCAAACGGGCCGATTGGAAAGAAACTCAGTTTTGAAAATCAAATGTTATTCTTCTCCAGGGTTTTCATTGGACAGACAGAGCATTTTGCTGGGTGAGCACGGCTTGTCTCTGGGGGGGCAGTGCCCACCCCAGCCCCCCCGTGGTCACACCTCTGAGTTTACTGTCAATGTGTACTCCCAGGTACCTATAGTCCTCAACTACTTCAACCTCCGTTCCACTGATAGTGACAGGGGTGGGAGGAGGAGCCCGCTTCCTAAAGTCCACAACCAGTTCCTTTGTCTTTGTGATGTTTAGCTGTAAATGATTTTGCTCACACCACCCAACAAAGCTTTCCACCTCACCCCTATATTCCTCCTCCTGACCATCCCTGATACAGGCCACAATGGCAGAGTCATCAGAGAATTTCTGCAGGTGACATGATTGAGACCTGTACCTGAAGTCAGACGTGTAGATGGTGAAGAGGAAAGGTGATAGGACAGTTCCCTGCAGCGCCCCCGTGTTGCTCATGATGCTTTCAGAGCGGCAGCTCTTTAGTTGGACATGCTGTGGTCGATTGTCTGTAATCCAGGCTACAAGTGGGGCATCAACCTGCATTTCTGTGAGCTTATTCCAAGGCAGTGATGGTCTGATTTTGTTAAAAGCACTGGAGAAGTCAAAAAACATGACCCTCACAGTGTTCCCAACAATATCCAGATGAGAATGAGCCTGGTTCAGCAGGTAGATGATGGCATCCTCTACGCCGATAAGGGGCCGGTAAGCGAACTGTAGGGGGTCCAGCCAGGGCTCCACCAGCAGACGCAGATGTTTCAGTATGAGTCTCTCTAGTGTTTTTGTGACGTGTGAAGTCAGAGCCACTGGCCTGTAGTCGTTGGGGGTCGATGGATGGGTCTTTTTAGGGACAGGAACCAAACATGCTTTCTTCCAGAGTGACGGGACTCTCTGCAGTTTCAGACTCATGTTATAGATCAAATGTAGCACTCCACACAGCTGGGCAGCACAGCACCTGAGGGCCCTGGGACTGATGCCGTCGGGACCCGCAGTTTTGCTGGGATGGAGTCTACACATTTTCCTTCTGATGTCATCTGCTGAGAGGGACAGAGAGAGGCAGGCTGTGTGGTCGGGAGAGGGAGGAGGAGAAAGGAGAAGGTGAGAAGAGCCGGGTGTGGAGGGAGGGGACGAAGGGAGGTCAAACCTATTAAAGTGCAAGTTTAAGTGGTTTGCACATTCAACGTCCCCATCCATCCAAACACCTCTCTTTTGTTTCAGGCTAGCAATGTCCCTCATTCCATTCCACACTTCCCTGGCATTGTTTACTTGGAGTTTGCTTTCCAGCTTTCTCCTGTAGCAGTCTTTCCCCTCTGCAATATTAAATTTCAGCTCTCTCCGTATCAGTCTTAACTCTTCTTTGTCACCGTTTCTGAAAGCTCTCTTCTTCTTGTTGAGTGTGGCTTTGATGTCTTTGGTTACCCAGGGTTTATTGTTGGGGAAGCAACAAACAGTTTTTTTGGGAACCGTGTCCACACAGAAGTTAATGTATTCTGTGATGCGGTCTGTCAGATTGTCTATATTGTCCCTGTGGGAACTGTAGAGAACATCCCAGTCCGTTGCCTCAAAGCACCCCTGCAGAGTCTCCTCCGTTTCCTTTGTCCATCTCGTAACAGTTTTCTCGACTGCGGGTTGCCTCTGGACAACAGGTTTGTAAAGGGGCCTGAGGTGGACAAGGTTGTGGTCCGCCCTACCCAGGGGAGGGAGAAAGATGAAGGTGTATGCCTCTGTAGCATTGGCATAGAATAGGTCCAGTGTTTTATTGTCTCTGGTTTTGCAATCGATATATATTGCATGAATGTTGGTTGAACAGTGGAGAGGTTTGTTTGATTAAAATCTCCCGTGACGGCTATAAATGCATTCGGACTGCGAGGTCCGCAGTCGCAGAGCTGATGACGTCATAAGCCTGCACCGCGTTAGCATCGGGGGCAATGTAAACAATGATGATAATGACGATGGAAAATTCTCTGGGCAGGTAATATGGTCGGAGACCGACTGCTCACAGTTCAATGTGTTTAGTACACACCCATTCTCATCTTAACATGACAGTTTAAGAGCGAGTCCTCCTCCTCTCTTCTTTTCATTCGTGTCGGTGTCTCTGTCCGCTCTTACACACTAAAGAGTCCGGGATGTTTTCATTCAGCCATGTCTCCATGAAACACATAATACTACACTCCTGGAAATTTTTTTCTGACCTTGTTAGCGCCGCCAGCTCGTCCATCTTATTCACAAGAGATCTAACATTCCCCATCACTATTGCAGGAAGCGCAGGACGAAATCTTTTCTTCAGCCGTCGTGCTCTCCCTGCATGGCAGCCACGGTAGTTCCTCTTGATCTCCGTAGGGATGGCATGCTGGATGCCGGTTCGGCTGTGCTGTCAGAGCCGCAGCAGTTATTCCCAGCTGTAAACAATGGAGCTGCTTGGCATCACGGTCATCGCGGAGAAGTTGGTGTTGAAAATGATCTAGTCTAGTAAATAATAATTACTGTATCTACACAAGTATTATACACTAACCAAAATAAATAACAAGAGTAAATAAAGAAAAAACAAGAAAAAAGAAAAAGAAGAAAATCAGCTTAAAAAATAGTAAAAAGCAGTAAAAGAATAGAGCACGCCAGACAGGCTGCCATCCGTGACGGCGCTGGAAGTGGTATATATATATATAAGGTGGTAAGGAATGAGAATGGTACCCGTACACATGCGCCACACAGCCGCCCTTCTGGCGAGAGATCATTGTACAATAAAATAAAATAAAAAGAAAAAGAAAAATAACCTTGGTGGTCAAATCACCTCCCTGAAAGCAGACAGTAGATGTCACGTAGTATATGTGTACCAAATTTCAGGTCAGTAGGTCAAATGGTTTGCGAGCTACAGGTGATTTAAAATTCTGGACAGACAAACAAACAGCCACGGTAGCATATTATATATTTATATATTAATTTAACCAGAGTAATATAATAGTTAAATATGCCTGGCATAAGAATAAGTGCTAGTGTTGTTTTGGAGTAATGTGTTTCAAGTGGAATACCGATACAAAATCAGGGTCTCATATTTTTGCTTTTTCATTCAGTATATCTAGAGCATTTATCTAATGGAGCTAATAATATCTAATTTAAAGGAACAAAATTCATTGACTGCAGTGTTGTGCTGAGGTGTCACCCATTACACAGCTGCACTATTGTACCAAGTTGGAATATTTCTGAAGCACTTTGAGCAAAGGCAAAAGTGCTATATAAAGAAAATATATCATTATTATTATTGTGTAAGGACAAAATATACCATCACCGTGAAATTTATAAAACTTAAAACAGTAGCTCAAATAGCTACAGTGTGGCTCTGGGTATTTTGTTTTTTAAAATTTTAAACAAATTTACTCTGGCAAGGTTGTAGGCATGTCTACTGCCCCGACTGATGTGAGATTAGACCGATCCCACAAACTAATTGCAAATTATAATATCACAGATATCCAAATGGTACAGACAGGACACCAAGAGGACTGGAGGCTCGCGAGCAAAGCAACAAACATTACAGCAGAAATAAAACAGGGAACACAAAGCCAGTGCTTGCCGTCCTTTTTCAGGAGGATTTCATAACTCTGCAGTTGCTAGTAATGGAAAGCTAGTGGCTATCCATAGATGAAACACATAGAAAGAAAGGTGCTAAATCAATGCATCAAGGTTAACAACAATAAAAAATGCCAAAAATAGCAAAATCCATTTGAAATTCAGTGTGTCGATCAGCTGACATATTTCTATTTCTGTCCATATATCGTTTATTACTTCTTGTTCTGCAAATAGCTTTGTAATGACATCAAATGAAAGTCATCTTATTTCAGACAGAGCTAAATAAAAGCACTGGCTTGCCATTCTAATTTATATTTATTGTAAATGTATTACTAGAGTTAAGCTTTTGTGGGCTTGAAAAAGTGCTAGTGAATGAAGGAGCTTTGTTAAATACAGTATATAATATATCCATTTAAGATAAATAACACACCAAACTGCTCTAGAAGAGCAGCAGGACCTGTACTGGACTAGACATTGAGGTGCAGTTACCATTATGACAGTTTGGCACAGTATTTAAAATAACCATATTACGGTTATGTTTATGCCCTCTTGTCATTCTGAAAATCAAAGTGAATTCGAAATAAAATGTGGCTATATTGTAATTCTTGATGCTGTCTACTGAGCAGGTTGTCTTTTTCATCTTACACTGAACTGCTTATCACCAGTTCCTGCAGTAGTCTGATCACCTGATTCTCAATTATTGTCAAGGCGCTACATAAGTAGCCTTTCAAGTTTCATCATTGTTCTTCGTTGATACCTTGTGGGCTCAATTATTTGGTGTTGGATCTTCTATCTTTTATATGCTTTTATATTGTTTTATAACAGTAATTCAAGATTACTGTTCTGGTTGACTTGTGTGACCTCTCTCTTTCCAAGCTACCCACTTGAGATCCCAGCCATGTCAACAGGCACAGGGTCTGACAAGTAAAAGAAGAAAGAACCCTTCTGAAGTTGATCAAAAATTGAACCATTCAGCCTTTGTTATGTGCTTTGGTGCATTTCAAAGCTTTTTTGTCTTTTTTGTTTACAAGTTAGGTTTTTGTTTAGGGTTTCTGAATTTTTGCCTTTATCTTATTTTTTCATTTTCTATTTATACATCATAAATCTTTGATCTCTGCCTGTCTTCTAATGTTCCTACCCAGTGGATATTTCACTTACTTTAATTCTTAATTACAAAATTCAAATAGAAAAGCACTTAAGCAAGAAAATGTGATTACTTTACTCATTAAAAACAAAAAATATACTGTATATTTTGATTGACTGCTAACATTAAACCAAAATAAAAAAGGTACATACTGTAGATGTGGTTAGGTGGGGGCAGTCAGAGCGAAAGCTTATTGTCATTGCCTATAGATGGGGTGCGTGACTAGGCAACCTTAAAGAAAAATACGTACTTTATGTGATAAGAGAATAATTGATGAAAGACTTGGACAATTAAAGAAGGCACTACCTATTATATGTTCTATTTTTTCTGTTGTAAAATCTATCATCTCTATACAAATAAAGAGGATGGATTTGTCAGATACCTATAAACTGTTTCTGTTAGACTGTTGCAGCCACACTGAAATAAAATGGCCAGATGCCACCAGAACAGGGACTAAAAATGTAATTGTCTCAAGCTCTTCTGTATATTCATCTTTCATGTACTCATACTAATGTATGACATGCAATAGAAAACAGTGACCTGACAATGGCTGAGCACAACTGGGAAGTGCCACACTTATGACTAGTGGTCCTGTAGAGTAATTCCATACCTTACTGGTAAACCAACTTAGCGCAATTGGCAACTTCCATCATTGATGATATTGAAAATATTTTAACTAGTAATGAGCAGAATATTGGCAGCATTTCCAGATTTTATCAAATACTGTCAAAGTGGTCATTGCTAGGCAATCTTAGGAAACACTGGAAATGAAACTTTTCTATAAATATTTCAGATAAGCAGTGGAATTTGATTATTCATAACATTCATTCTTCACAAATCTGTTCAAAATGTGGTGTAATTCAGACTAAAATGATGTATTGGGTGCACCTCTACAGATAAAAATTATCAAAAGTATATCAGGGATTGGACCCTAATTGTGAATGATGCCATGAAGCACCAGCCTTGCTAGGGCATTTGCTTTGGGACTGTCTTAAATTAAAGCCACTTTAGACAAAGATATCTTATTATCTATCAGATAACATCATATTTACCATCATCCCAAATCCTCTTACACCAGTGTTTGGTATTATATCAGATGGGGTTAGACTATATAGTGGTAAACTTGCACTCGTTTCTTATACATCTTCAGCCAATCTTGCTTGGCAGAGAGAATTCTGATGAACCCTTTGTGACTAAAAGTAAAATTATTATGTTATATTGTCTAATACAAGAAAACATACATTTTCTTTGTGTAGATCTTATTTAGAACCTGGTAAGAATTCTTGAATGTTTTTCTAAAATATGTTTACTGGGCTTATGACAATATTTCTACTTAATCCAAGTTTTAATTAGTATGAGGTCATGTAACATAATGGGCTTTCATTACTTCTCTTTATTGTGTAGGTTTGGGGCTTTTAGTGTGTCATGATTATCAAATCTTAACTTTTTATTCACAGAATTGAATGTATTTTGTCCTTTGTTCATAGCAATGTGCATTTGATCGTTGTATTATAACTCTTCTACTGTAATGTATATAGGGAAATAAGGAACATTTTCTTAAATAAAAGTGCAAAACTCCACAAAAGCAAATTACATTTCCTTGCATAATAAAAGTGCCTCAAAAAGTGAAGAATTATGATCCACTTATAATGACTTTGTGTCATATTTACTTTTTCACAGCAGTTATGCACAACATATTCACTATGGCAAATGCTCTTCAGCAGCTAGTGAACTAGTCAAAACAAAGTGATTCTATCAGTATACAGATTGAATGTGGAACAAATAAAAAGTAATTTGAGCCCTAAAATTATTGAGAATGCTCCTGGAAGTATGTGAAAGTTACATGTGAGATTGGAAAAAACATCAAACTAGGAGGTATCAAATTTGTTACATGTGTCTATGCAATTTTAACAAATTTTTGTATTCTAAAACTAAGAATACCAGTCCAGGCCTTATGTTCTTCTTCTTCTTTCGGCTGCTCCTGTTAGGGGTTGCCACAGCGGATCATCTTCTTCCATATCTTTCTGTCCTCTGCATCTTGATTAGTTACAACTATCACCTGCATGTCCTCTCTCACCACATCCATAAACCTTTGCTTAGGTCTTCCTCTTTTCCTCTTCCCTGGTAGCTCTATCCTTAGCATCCTTCTCTCAATATACCCAGCATCTCTCCTCTGCACATGTTCAAACCAACGCAATCTCGCCTCTCCGACTTTGTCTCTCAACCGTCCAACTTGAGCTGACCCTCTAATGTCCTCATTTCTAATCCTGTCCATCCTTGTCACACCCAATGCAAATCTTAACATCTTTAACTCTGCCACCTCTAGCTCTGTCTCCTGCTTTCTGGTCAGTGCCACCGTCTTCAACCCATATAACATAGCTGGTCTCACTATTGTCCTGTAGACCTTCCCTTTCACTCTTGCTGATACCCATCTGTCACAAATTACTCCTGACAGTCTTCTTCACCCATTCCACCCTGCCTGCACTCTCTTTTTTACCTCTCTTTCACAATCCCCATTACTCTGTAATCCCAAGTATTTAAACTCATCCACCTTCACCAACTCTACTCCTTGCATCCTCACCTTTCCACTGACCTCCCTCTCATTTACACACATGTATTCTGTCTTGTTCATACTGATCTTCATTCCTCTTCTCTCTAGAGCATATCTCCACCTCTCCAGGGTCTCCTCAACCTGCTCTCTACTATCGCTACAGATCACAATGTCATCAGCAAACATGGGTGTCAGTGAGTTGAATTTTTATAATAATAATATTTAATAGTGAGACCACTATTTGCCATTAAAATGCTGAATAATTTTAAAGACTGACTCTTGTAATCTATTGAATTCTTCCTTTTTATGTAATATGGGAAACATGATCATTCTTTTGGCCTATACTGTATTTCCTGTTGCAGCACTTGCTGGAGGCAAGGCAAATTCCAGGCCAAAGCCAACAGCGTTTAAAAAAATAATGTCCGCTAGACCAGAGTTCCACCATTGAGTAGATCTATGATATGCCAATGAATGCCTACAAGTAATTGCTGGTTTCCTAGGGTGTTTGATTGATTTAATTTGAACTTCTCGTTGACACAGATGTTGCTTGAATTTTGAATGACTTTCTAAACCACAGTTATATTTAGTCTAAAGTGCTTTTTTGGCTTGCAGACAAAAATATGAAGACTTTTTTTCACAAATTAGCTTCTAAAGAAGTTCTAGGAAATGTTAACCTTAGCCTAAAATAAGAAGATTATCCAGTGTAATTCAGCCTATAAACCAGTTCATCAGATCCCATGCAGACTAGAAGGGATATTGTGAGGTGCAGGATATACAATATCATTTGCTTGCATGCAGGAAAATCCAAAAAACATTAAAAGATTAAAGAAGCATTATAAAGTGCTAGATAAAGATGCTAAGATTTGCACTGGGTGTGACGAGGATGGATTGTAGTAACTACAGGGGAATAAAATTGATGAGCCACAGCATGAAGTCATGGGAAAGAGTAGGGGAAGCTAGGTTAAGAAGTGAGGTGATGAT
Organism: Erpetoichthys calabaricus; assembly: GCF_900747795.2. Taxonomy (NCBI): domain Eukaryota; kingdom Metazoa; phylum Chordata; class Cladistia; order Polypteriformes; family Polypteridae; genus Erpetoichthys; species Erpetoichthys calabaricus. The sequence continues at coordinate 89,683,268 of NC_041394.2, forward strand.
TAGTGAGCAGCAGTATGGTTTCATGTCAAGAAAGAGCACCACAAATGCAATGTTTGCTCTGAGGGTGTTGATGGAGAAGTATAGAGAAGGCCAGAAGGAGTTGAATTGCATCTTTGTGGACCTGGAGAAAGCATATAACAGGGTGCCTCGAGAGAAATTGTGGTATTGTATGAGAAAGTTGGGAGTGGCATAGAAGTACGTAAGAGATGTACAGAGTTGAATCAATTGATTCTTTTAAAAAACAACTAAAAACATTTCTTTTTAAACAAGCTTTTAATCAGTGCTGAATAGTTCCAGTTTGTTTATTTATTGTTTTTATTGGTTTTGTTTATGTTTTGTTTTAACTGTTGTATTTGTACTGTATTTGCTGTTCAGCGCTCTGTGACCTTTTATCTGTGAAGGGCGCTATATAAATAAACTACTACTACTACTACTACTACTACTACTACAGGATATGTATGAGGGAAGTGTGACAGTGGTGAGATCTGCGGTAGGAGTGACGGATGCATTCAACGTTGAGGTGGGATTACATTGGGGATCAGCTCTGAGCCCTTTCTTATTTGCAATGGTGATGGACAGATTGACAGACAAGATTAGACAGGACTCCCCGTGGACTATGATGTTTGCTGGTGACATTGTGATCTGTAGAGATAGAAGGGAGCAGGTTAAGGAGACCCTGGAGAGGTGGAGATATGCTCTATGGAGGAGAGGAAATAAGATCAGTATGAACAAGACAGAATACATGTGTGTAAATGAGAGGGAGGCCAGTGGAATGGTGAGGATGCAAGGAGTAGAGTTGGTGAAGGTGGAGGACTTTAAATACTTGGGATTACAGAGTAATGGGGATTGTGGAAGAGAGGTGAAAAAGAGAGTGCAGGCAGGGTGGAATGGGTGGAGAAGAGTGTCAGGAGTAATTTGTGACAGATGGGTATCAGCAAGAGTGAAAGGGAAGGTCTACAGGACGATAGTGAGACCAGCCATGTTATATGGGTTGAAGATGGTGGCACTGACCAGAAAGCAGGAGACAGAGCTGGAGGCAGCAGAGTTAAAGATGCTAAGCTTTGCATTGGGTGTGATGAGGATGGATAGGATTAGAAATGAGTACATTAGAGGGTAAGCTCAAGTTGGACGGTTGGGAGACAAAGTCAGAGAGGCGAGATTGCGTTGGTTTGAACATGTGTAGAGGAGAGATGCTGGGTATATTGGGAGAAGGATGCTAAGGATAGAGCTGGCAGGGAATAGGAAAAGAGGAAGGCCTAAGCGAAGGTTTTTGCATGTGGTGAAAGAGGACATGCAGGTGATGGGTTTAACAGAACAAGGACAGAAAGATATGGGAAAAGATGATCCACTGTGGCAACCCCTAACGGGAGCAGCTGAAAGAAGAAGAAGAATTGGTCAAAACTGTCAAAAGGTGCAATTAAGTCTAGCAACCTAATACTGGATTTTTCTGTTATCAGAGGATGTTAAAAATGATCTTACATGACTTAACGCTGTAATTATGTATTTAAGGTGAGCCTTAAGTTGTGGGACAACAGTAAAGGAGATTTTCACAATCATATTGAGACTCTCAGATTCTCTAATAAGACTGGTTATCCCGCCCTCTCCTGAACACTTAATCTTTGCTGCTCACACCATGCAAACATGTTAAACATGATCTGATGTTGGCTTTCCTTGCTGTCTCCATAGCTGCTTGTACAAGCTGATCCCTGTGACTGCTCCTCTCCAGAACTCCTTGCGTACTTCTATTTGAGAGGCTCCATCTGCCTTCAGAAAATTCCTAGAAATCATTCTCTCAGGATTTTTAAAATGATGTAATGGAAGTTTCAGCAATCTCTCTAATTCCGTGGTAATAGAAATGACAGCACTGCATTGAACATTAAATTGAACTGCTAGTCTACTGAACATGCTCTCTTGTATAACATACTCTTTATTTGCCATTTTGTATTGTACAATATATTGATCCGTAATGCTGCCATTGATGGAACTTGTTGTTAGTCTGTTTAGTGGTCAGAATTAATTTGAATTTGTATTTGCTGTGTGTTATTTTGTTTGCCCTGTAAAGCTGAACTCCTGATGGTTCATGATCTTAACAGAGCCGTATGAACAAAGATTGATTAATTGATTAACTTCAGAGTTAAATGAAAGCATAGAGGCAGTGAGGCAAACAGCTCTTTTCTAAGGATAGTGCTTCTCCAGGGCAAGGACCCCTTCACAGATGGTAGTTTACACCGAAAGCAGCTGCTGCTGTCTTAGCCAAGGCTTCATACAGGATTTTGGTGAGCTGTTTGAGCTACACTTGTGAGGTCTGGCAAGTGCAATGAAGGCGCTTGTCAGTTCTTAATGTGTCATATGCTTTCTAAATCTTTGGCAGTAATTTATCTGCATCTGTATGCATGGAAAACAAGATGTTTAGTTTTTAAAATTCTGCATGGTAAAATAAATATCTGTGACATATAACAGATTAAAAGTTCCAAACATTATGAGATTTATTTTGTAGAAAATAAGTTGCTTTTTAAAAAAACTTTGAATTTAATGTTTATTAAAAGTGATCAGTTCAGACTAAATTAATCCATCTAGCCAGCTCTTTTCTTACCTACTTTTGCAGTTCATAGGCACAGTGTGCCATTGCCTGTCTCAGGAGCATTGGGTACAAGGAAAGAAATAAGCATAATGGGGTCCCAGTAGCCTAGATTTATAGCTTAGAAAAATCAGAGACTATGTGAAAACACAAAAGGCAAGTAAGTGCACGAAATGTAAACCACACTTTAAATTCCCTCCAGGTATATTTGTTTGTATTTGATAGAAACTTTAAACAATGACTGAATATGTCCACTTTGAAGTAGAATAGGTTTCAATTTAAGAAAACGTGACTTCTGCACTTCTGAGACATGCTTCTGACAAGAAAGGTAAACTGGAAATAATACAGTTTATCACATATTCTTGGTACTAGAGTAAGTGATAAGGATATGTTTCTTGCCCAGTGGTCTACTTGCAGACAGATGCCTGACCTGGGAAACTGGTCTGAGTATTATACTAATATCTATTAAAAATATCAATTCTAAATAATCTTTGGCATTTACTTCCACATTAAATAAATTCTATTTTACAAAAGATTTAGGAAATGGAAAAAACAACTGGAAATGTAGTACAGAGACAGAGGTCTGGAAAACATCAGGTAAACTGAATTATGTTTTCTATTGAATAAAAAGTTATATAGCTTAATACATTCTTGTTTATCATGGCATTGGAGATCAGAGACGTGTTGTATATTAGTCAGACATGCAAGCAAGAACTTTACTGGACTCCATACATGTGACAATACTACTATGTATTATTACAACTACTACCTACCAAACGTCACCTGTAAAACATGAATGAATATGGTCACTGAATTAAGATGAAGTCACTCTCATGTTTCGTTAACCGTTCCAAGACTTTCTCATCACTGGGGCATTTATTCTATTGAGGCCCATTCACAGGTGTTGTGGTGTGAAATTTTGCATATAAGTTGATAAATATTTTGTACGTGTTTATTGGTAACTTGTAACACTAATGTCTATATTTGATAAGAACAGCAGTGGTTAGATGGTTAAGAACCCCTTCCCCCCTTTTAAGAACCAGTCCTTTGTAATTTTTACGACAGGGTTGAGGAAGTGCCTCAAACAAGTTTGGCCAGTGATTCTCAATCAACACCCACAGGAAAGCCAGACTGCCTAACTGGCAAGCTTCACGGGGGTAGGTGTGTAGGTGTTCTCTGCCCCATTGGTCTGAAGTATGGCTGTTTGGAATTGGCTTGTATCAGAAACCTTTAAATACCATGACACCCTATTGACTGTAGGGGAAAAACCCTATAAATTTGCTTGCTTTACCCTCGCTGTCTGTCTCTTACCAAATTGATGAAAGACCATCCTCACACAGGAACTGCAAAGGACAACACAATGAAAAGCACTGCTCAGCAGCCATATTGAGACAGGCATGCGGCCTGTTCTGAAGTCAGCTGACCACAAATGATGCCTTAACTAGAGACATTTTAAGTAACTAACAAGTCTGTGTGCCGCCTGAAACTACACATCCACATTTATCAGGTTGTATGTTTCCCAATATTCAAATGTACTTTGCATATTGTTATTATTTATAAATATTACCAATAATACATTATTTAAATTGTAACTTAACCCCCCCTCTCTGCTTGTCTTTTACTACACCCTAATTGCCTGAGGTTATAAAATGTAGAAGGGAAGGTGGGGAGAAGTTATATGGTACAATACCTTATAAACAGTGGTAAGTCTATCTGAGATTTAAGGCATTCTGACAAAGGCTACATATTAATAATACAAAAAGGGAAAGTACAGTAATATATTACTCTGACCAAGACAAAACAACAGGTGAGTGACATGAAGAAAAGTACTTGTTAGATATGATATTACGATATTGTGTAAAATTCAAACCTTTTTTTCATTCTGTAGCAAGGGGCCACTGCATACTCCAAAAGAACACCTCACGGGATGGATTCCATAGATACTGTTGATGTAGGGTTTAGCTACCTGTTGTTTGGAGAATGGGCCACCATGTGGGTTCAAAGTTGGGAGTAGCAAAGTTACCAATATTTTCTAGTATTATTCAGTTTAATAATGACTTGTTTTTTCTAGCTGATTGTAAGAATTTTGAATAGTATGTTTTTACAAGATGTTTCAAATTTGTGGAAGAGAGTCATTGGGGCCATGATTGAATTTTTTTCTCTTGCAAGGCAATTGTAATTAAAGTAAAACTATTAAAATATACATAAAACAAAGACATCAGAAGTGATGTTTGTTTTTATTTTGAGCATTTCTGTTAATTTGCTTAATTCAAATTCAAAATACCATATTATTTGCCTGTAAATTAAGGGAGGTCATCTAAAAGTATCCCAATATGCTTCAATATATAATATAATCACAGCTCACTTTTTCTCTTTGTGAAATCTGAGCTGCAAGCACATGGAAATAAGAGAAGAGCTCCAGATACCTCACTATGTGCTCTTCTCTTTTTGTAAGGGAGACCCTGAAGTTGTCAGAAAAGGACAAACCAAGTAAGGGAGCTGGAAAGTACCTGGGAGCAGAGACCACAGTTATGAGGTCAAAACCAACAATGGAGAAAAGCAATTCACTTTCTGACAGCAAAGAGTAAGGGACTTCGCTTATGTCTAATAATAAGTCCCCATTGGAATAGCAATACCTCACTAATAAATGTATATAGTCTTTAATGTATTTTGTAACTAGATGCTGGCAAGTCTCCGTTAGGAGATGAACACATTCTTAGAGCCGTATTTAATGTTTTTGCCTTTTTTTTTTATCAGATATTTATATTAGAAAGGTAAACCCCCCCCACTTGATGAGATCACACAATTGTTAACATTTAACACTGACAAATGCTGCAGACAATTATCTATATGTAATGAGAAATACTACTACACCTGTGACCTGGGGTTAGAATAAGGTATCCCATCCCTCTTGAATGCTGTAAAAGCCGACTGTATCATATTGGTACTAGGTCGGATATCCAGCCCTTAAAACTGTCTGCCGCAGTGTCCTCTTTGATTTGAGAGGACAGAGGAGAAACAGATTGAGGTGGTTTAAACATGTGCAGCAAAAGGCAAAAACTAAATTAGCTGAAGAGGTGCATTGTGATGAAGAAAAAACAAGGAAGAAAGTCGGTGGCTGATGACACAAGAAGAATGGAGGTCACTCTAAAACCATACCCAAGACTACAAAAAATTGAAGAGAAAAGGCTGTTAAAATGGTGTTGATGATTGAAAATTATTATTAATTCTGGAAGATATCAAATTTATGATTAACTGCTATTTTCCTTATATAAGTAATAGTTTATGATTTTAAACATACATTTTTAAATTTATTGTCATATAGGTTGCCTTCCAACTTACAGATCGCGTACAAACCGCAAGTACTGATTAGTAAAAATACAAATAACATTTAATAAGCACACATCTATATGAGTCAGATGTGTAAATATCTTCACTCAGTTTTAAAATGAGGCTCTTAAAGTCAACAGTGGTTTTGCCTTTCCCATTCATTAGATATTTAGATATTTATCATTAGCATCTGATCCCAGCACTTATGACTGATTGGCAAACCCTTGGGTTCAAAGTACAGATTACACAGGATTATTTAACACACAGTGATTTCAGACTTTGCTGATAAGAATATAATTTTCCCCTTATCTGAAGAAGAATCAAGCTATTAAAACCAGTATGCACTCTTATGGCAACTCATTAGTGAAATGTAAACACAGAAAACATTCAGGCTGAAAATCAAAGGACTGTCTTGCCTCATTTGTGCCCCTTAGTAAATACATAAGTCTGCCTTTGTGTTTACTTACATATATTGTAGAACATAAATTTCAACTACTAAAATGAAAAATCAAGACTAACAAACACAAATTATCTGATCTAAGTCCTTCTGGTAGGGAATCATTATCAAAATCTTGCCTTTCATTGCTTCATAATAGACATTTTTGACTTTGAATGTCAGTCAAGAAATCAATAGATGTTTACTTCAGTTTCCAATAAATAATTTTGTGTATAATGTATCCTCCAAAAGCACTAGAAGAAAGGTAAAAAAGGTTCCTTTTCTCATTCCTCCCTTCTGACAAATGAAATAGGACCAGCACTCCCACAATTAGATTCAGGGGCAGTTTCTATCAGTAGATTACAAGGTTACTGAAAAGTCAATCATAAGAAGAAATGCTGTAACATGAAAACATATTACAATATTGTGTAAAAGTTGTAGGAATGCTTTTAAAAATAATGCAATGAATAGTATTTTATTAACCAGTAAACATCATAGAAAATGCCATACACCTAGAGAAAAAAACAAATTCAACCAATACTTTGTTTAACCACCCTTTTCAGCATTTCTTAGGTCAACTTACATGCAGTTTCTGATGGTACATGGTTGGTTATTATAAGCCTCTTGGAGAAACTTCCCAAAGTTTCACTGTAGACTTTGGCTACCTTACTTGCTTCTGTCTCTCAAAGGTGTTGAGATCAGGGCTTTATAGAACCATACCATCAGCTGCAGGAATCCCCCGTTTCTCTTTTCACTGGAGATAGTTTTTTATGATTTTGGCCATGTGTTTTCGGGTCAATGTCATGCTGCATAATGAAGTAGGGGCAGATCAAATGCCTCCCTGATGGTATTGCATCGATGGGCAGTAATCTGCCTGTACATCACAGTAGTGAGGGGGGCCATTGATTTAAGTCAAATAACCAACTCCATTTGTGGAAATGCAGCTTTAAACCTGCAGGGTACCTCCAATGTACTTCACTGTTGCCTGCTGACATTCATCCAATTACCATTATCCAGCCCTTTGACAGAAAGCAAAAGCCTTCTGTTAGAGAGAAAGAATCAAAGCTTGAGTCATCAACCCAGAGTACCTGCTGCCATTTTTCTGCACTCACCCCAGTCCTTGTGTTTTCATATGTAGGCGAGTCTTTTGCCTTTATTTCCACCTTGAATTAATGTTTTTTTTTGGCCACCAGCTCTGCCATGAAGGTCACTTCTGAGAAGACATCTCTGGGCTGCAGATAGATGTTTCAGGGTCTCAGTGGTTTCTGACTGTTCTGATGCTGATAGTGGTGCTGGACATCTTCTCATTTCTAAGGGAAGTAAGCTTGATGCATTTCTTGTTTGCTGCGCTCAGTTTCCGTGGTCGACCACTGTATTCCTGGTCCTGACCCTTGCCTTGAGCTTAGACAGACATCTGGGAACACCTCTCTGCACAGAATTTCTGTTTGGGAGAGACCTTCATGATACAAGATGAGCACTTTGTGTCTTGTCACTATGCTCATGGTGTAAAATTTGCAGGTTAAAACTATCACATCTACTGCAACTTTTTGTTTTTAGTTATGATCGGCCCTTATCCAGATTTTGTTCTGCTACAACAGCTGTTTCTCTTTCAGTTAATCACTTTGGTTCAACTTACATGTTATGTCATTGTTCATTAGCATCTGTTTGTTATATTTGCTTAATCAAGTACTGGACTTTTTGCCTACAAAGATCTCACACTTTTTAACTAGAAAGTGGTTTATTACTAAGTAAGTTTCTTTTTTAAGGACATTAAAAAATATTGTATTGTATTACTAAGATCATGTGATTACTCATACTGCACAGTACAGTCACCACTCATATATGTGCTCAAATTGCACGAGCGTGTTCAGTCCGATTGGCATGCCACAAGGTGGCTGCTTAGACTATATATATACATGGCCCTGACTGACAGTTTTACCCATTCAAAAGAAAATGATGGCCACAGGCTTCTCAAAATGTCAAAAAAGAAACAAGCTGTGTTCCTGACTCTTGCCGTATTGTGCTCTAAAAGTACAAGGAAAGTAAAACAAGTAACTGGTTTTACAGATAGAATTAGAGGTGTATAGTCTATGAAAATGTTCATTGTGTGTGTTTATTTCAGGTTCTTCCATTAGCGGTTTCTTAAGATGCTTCTGTCATTGCCCATTTAGTTGCATGTGTGCTGCGATGTGATTTTTAACTTTTTTAAAATCAAAAATGTAAAAATGAGCATGACCAATGGCAATATCCAATGCACAATATACTATGATCGATGCACTTTGAAATTTGATAGCAATATCAGAAGACTGGGTCATGTGACTGCTCACACAGAAGACAGCTGACTGAAATTTTTGAAATGACAGAAATTCTTATGATTGTACGATATCACAATGCTACAACCTCACATTCCATTCCATTTACTGGACCTTTTAGCTTTTCCCTTTACCTTTATGACTATTTCTTATAGGAACAGTTGCTGCAAACATTCACTGACATGGATTAACTGTTCAGTTTGGTCAGGAGCAGCCTGGTTTTTGCGTTTCCAGTCTCTATTTTAACTTGTTTGTCTTCTATACTTTATTGTTGCCCATTGGCTTCCTCTGTCTCTCCCCAGTTTGCACACCCAAGTACTTTGATCTTCTTCTTTTTGTTTTTACAGGGTGGGATGGGTGTGTGGAAATTGTCATGGGAAGGAGGTTGTTTGTTTCTGATCTCACATTATTTTTCACGTTTTCAATATTTATATTTATATTTATTGATGGATAGGAGTAGGAATGAGTACATTAGAGGGTCAGCTCAAGTTGGACGGTTGGGAGACAAAGTCAGAGAGGCGAGATTGCGTTGGTTTGGACATGTGCAGAGGAGAGATGCTGAGTATATTGGGAGAAGGATGCTAAGGATAGAGCTGCCAGGGAAGAGGAAAGGAGGAAGGCCTAAGTGAGGGTTCATGGATGTGGTGAGAGAGGACATGCAGGTGATGGGTGTAACAGAACAAGATGCAGAGGACAGAAAGATATGGAAGAAGATGATCCACTGTGGCAACCTCTAATGGGAGCAGCCGAAAGAAGAATAAAAAGAAGTTTGTGATTGATGGCTCTTGTTTAATCTAATGAAAAGTCAATTAAAACAAAATGTGTGTACTTACTCAACATTACTCTCTGTAAACAATTGCTTTTTTTTCTTGATCACTTCTTCCCACTCTGTACCACAACAGTTTCAGAGACTTTTATTCACATGTTGTGGGAAAAGGTTTCTATTTCTGGTCATGCATAGCCTATGCCTCTGACTATTGTTTTTAGCATTTGACATTCAGCTATCTCCTCAGTTGTTTCTTCTTTTAGATTTATCCTCTCTTTCCTTATCTTATCTCATGTGCAGAATATTCTCTTTATGAACGATTGCTACTAAATTAATACCGGCCTCCTGCTGGAGAGAAAATCTGTCTCTTTCTTTAACCAATGGATATATCCTTCCATAAACTTATTCTTCTTGAATATTCTGTCAATGAAAATCAATTGCACTTCTGCTTCAAACGTCAATTCTTGGCAAGCTGTAATTAATAACATCTGCCTTTCATCTGATGAAGTATAAGATTCCTAACACTTTTTCCCTACTATGTGATATATGTTTTTCTCTCTCTCTCTTAAAAGCATTTATTTATTTTCTGCACACACTCTAGTTTGAGGGAGTGGGTGTCTTTCAGGTGTCTTTTTCTTGTGTATATTAGAAATGTTTTATTTTTGTTTAATTTTTGCTTGTACTTTACAATTTTATTTTTTCTTTCTTTCAGCATATAGCATTATGTATGGACCAATGAAATATTTGCATAAAAATGGCTAACATAAAAACCAGAAAAATCTGACTAAAATGGTTTTGCACAAATGTTATAAAACGTTTCTTTTGCCCAGAGAACTATAGCCACATGGAGTAAGTAAGTTTATTAGTTAGCAAGATTGGCAGTAATACTTTGGGCACCTTCAAAAACCTGACCATGTTATTTTGGAGTGTGGCGGGACGCCCCTTCTACACATGTTCCGGGGGAGCAATCATGGACTGCTGAATACCTCCCCCGGGACGCTTGGTGGCAGCCTCCCTGGCTTAGGATGGTGCCTCAGTTTCCCGCATGGCTCCATGGGAGATGGAGTTCTCCACAGCCCTGTTGGGATCTGGGGTGGCTGCCAGGGGGGGTGCTGCATGGGTCCCTGAGCCGGCCTGGACAACTCTATAGCCCCCGCCCGGAAGTGCAATCAGAAGCAGGTGATCAAGCACCTGGATCACTTCCGGGTGGGCTATAAAAAGGGCAGGCAACCACCACTCGGGGCCAGAGTCGGGTGGAGGAGGACAAAGCTTGCTGAGGAGGAGTGGTGGTGGAAGAGAGGAGAAGAAGAGTGCTTGGTGTTACTGTCCTTTGGGAACTGTGTTGTGGCTTGGAGGGATTATGGGGAAGACGTGCCCTCAGCAAGCTTTGTCCACAGGAGAAATTACATTGTATCCTGAACTATGAATCCAGGAAAAGTCTGTTTTTCCCATTATTGTATTTTTTTTGTTGTTTTGGGCTCTGTTTTTTTGGACAGACACTGCTATTTTCTGTCTCTTCCTGGTTGCTGCTTAAATAAATTATCTCATCACTCCCTGTCTCTGTAAGATAGCAGCACTCAGCTTCTGGTATCTAAGTACTGAAATCACAAAAAATTATCTGACTTTTTTATAGTGTAGTGAAAGAACCCAACTCTCTTTTTGTTGAGTATGAAGTTTGATTAACTTTATATTTTTCCCTTCATCAGGCCTTTCAATCCTCGCTTGTTCTGAAATTCCAGTATTGTCCAACCTTTACTTTCCTGGTCTGTCCTATCAGTCTTTCTCTCTGCTGATTTTATTCTTAAACAAATTAGGCGAATAAAATTGACAAGCTTTGTTGGACAGAATAGGCCTGTTCTCATCAAAATTGTTCCAATGCACTAATGACACTACTGCCATTATTACAAAAATGAACAGATACAGAATAGATACATTTAATGGTAGAATACAAAAGGCGTCCCAAAAATGGGAGGAAAGTGAGTTAACATATTACAAAAATAAAGGAGAAGTAAAACTAAAATGGAAAGAGTCAGTCACTGGAGAGAGAAGGAGAGAGGAGGTGGGAATAGAAAGGGGAAAGAGACTTATTTAATCTATAGAAATAAGAATGGAACGTTTACGATTTTCCACGATAAATATGAGATGTATGGAGGATTCTCAGCATTATGTTTTCTTATTCTAGCTCATTTAATTGTAGAAAATACATTATCTTCAAGTATTACCTCTGTAAATGCTTTTTTCTCTTTTTCTAAATCACATAATGTATAAAAATAATGTTCAGGAGAATAGCCAAGGTCAAAATGTATCATTGTTGCATATTTAGCTGACAAACTTTTCCCAAGGCAGCTTAAAATATCAAGAAACATTACAATTTTTTTATAAATGCAGCACAGGCTCAGGGTCACACAGCAAGTCACGATGATATATACTCCAGCACCCTAGCACTAGAAGACACCTTCTGATTACTTAAATATGAATAGAGTAGGCACTATGGAGCAAACAAGAGGTCAGACATTAGAGTGAAATATTCAATTTAGTTTATTTTCTACAGTGCTCTTCACTGAGTGCAGGCTCGGAGCACTGTAAGAGGCTGACAGGTAAAATGCAATTACTATTTTACACAATACTAATTACATGATGCACACACATAAAAAAACAACACAAAAAAAAACAATAGAATGATATGTCAGCTAATTAAGCAAGAGAGGCACTGTTCCAAGGTGTAACCCATTCCTTCATTGAAGCAGTCTTTCCTGATAAAATGACAAAGGAGAAACAAAACTATAGCTGTTCTGGTATGGAGTTAATTAGATAGCTGGGAAAATTATAAATAAATAAATAAAAGAGAGCAAAGATTAAAAACAAAAGGATATCAGTAGCCAAAAATAGGTGAGCACACAGCAGATGATTGAGCTGATGCTTTATTGTTTTTGGTGTTCAGGAGTTTGTAACAGTGCTTGAATGTAACTATGTCATAAAACAATAAAAGATGATTATTAGAATGTCAAACCAGTCATTCTTGTAACTGTCATGTTTATGTAGAAATATATGCAAATTATATCTTGTAATGCCTGGGCTGATGAGGCCGGAGAAGACTGAACAAACAGAACTTTTATTGTGACGCTTGCAGGAACAGCACTCATCTTTATTCATCAAGGTGCCTTAGTTCAAATTTGGAGCAAAACAAACAATGTCCTAGTTGTTTCCATGATAACAACTCCAATGCTGGAGCTTAAAATAATTTGTAGACGTCTTCCATGAGAGTACTTAACTTGAGAGAAAAGGGCACAGCAGAGGCGGTGACAGGACAAGAGAGAACAGGACAACAGTTGAGTGAACAGGCTTTAAAGAACTGTAGTAACATGCGATGAGTGTTTTACATGGCAAGGCAGCTACTGTAGTGACAACTGCCATCATGAGAGTGTGTTTTTTTAGCATACGCACACTTTCTAACGGAGTGCTTTCCCTATAGATGAGGTGGCTGAAGCTGTGTTACAGTCATGATATTTATACACTTAACTGGTAGGAAGATAGGGTTAACTAGAGGAACTGTGAAGAATATGCATGAAGAAGGCTAGAAAGGTTTTGGTGGATGTTTGGAGATGTGTGTTATGATCTACTTCTGTTTTGCATTTTAGCAACTTATTAGTAAAATATTATCAAGATACTGTATTTGGCACCTATTTGAGATTTTGATTCATGTAGACTCTGAATTCTGCAATATATTTTAATTAGACTATATATACAATGTTGTATGTGTTTTTGAGCTGCCTCTGATGCTGTTTTTGTTTCTTTACAGGTGCTGCCTTTTGTGCCACTTGGTGCCACTGCCCACCTGCCGAGTTGTTTGCTGCCTAAGGTAAAGTCATCTCTGATGGAGGATCACAGGAATCATCAGGTAGAGGGATTTATCGGATTGGCTGGCCCAGCATTGACTTAGCTATGGAATGACCAATAGGGGCAGACAGGTTGATGGCTGAGGTCTCCAGGACTCTGAACAAATCCAAAACATATTATGGGATATCATCTACTGTTAAATTCTGCTCTGTACTTGTATTGTATTGAGGATTATTTGTTCCGTTCTGTGTATTGTATTGTATTGTATTTACCCCCCTTTTTGACACCCACTGCAACCTACCTGGAAAGGGGTCTCTCTTTGAACTGCCTTTCCAAAGGTTTCTTCCATTTTTTTTCCCTACAAGGGTTTTTTTGGGAGCTTTTCCTTGTCTTCTTAAAGAGTCAAAGCTGGTGGGCTGTCAAAAGGCAGGGCCTGTTAAAGCCCATTGTGGCACTTCTTGTGTGATTTTGGGCTTTACAGAAATAAATTGTATCGTATTTTATTGTATTTTGTTGTCACCTTGGTAATGGCCTGGGAATGCATGTCTGTGACCTCATCATAGTGACACGATAAAAGGCTTCCGTTGATATCCCATCCACGATTGCTGATACCAACCCTAAAAACTCTCCTTGTTGTGATCCTTATAGTTTCTGGTTAAAAATCTTTAGCTACGTTGATTTTATGATTTGGTTTTGATCTCAATATTTTGTCTTTTCAAGTAACAATCTTTCCCTGATTTCTAACTGCATCCTATTTTCTAGTGTCTTCACTTTCCTTGTTTTAGATTCCTCCTTCTAGTCAAACAATAAGCATGTAGGTGTACTTTCCAGAAGATGGATGGAAGATGGCAGGCCACTTGGATAGAAGTAAAGGACCAGGAGATTAATAGCATCTAAAAACAAGCACAAATAAAATAGAAAAAAGACAAAAAAATCTTTTACCAAAACCAAAGCAAGACATAAAGCCAGACATTATAACCACAAATCCTTTCAGAAACTACCACACACAATTCATTTTCACAGTTAATCCACAATCTTGGACATACTTTTGTAAACAACCTTTTAATGGTGGCATCATATGATGCAATTTCTGGTGCCACGTCCTTTGTTACTACGTGTGATGGTTCACCACAAAAGACTTAACAGAGAAGAAATATGTCATGAAAACAACCATAGATTCTCAAGTCCTTCATGTTCAAAACTACACACTTGGGAATTACAAAACATATTTCAATTAAAACAAATTAAAGTTTTAACATTCATAACAGTGATTAAGCCATCCTAACAGATAAACTTAATATATCTGCAGAGTCAGATTCAGGGTGACAGCAAAACTTGTTTTGCCTTTTATACTTAGTCTTCAACGTTTAACGTTTAATAAAACTATCATTTTCATTTGCTTAAACATCTCCCGGACACTTTAACTTTTAGTGTAACATATTTTTGAAAAGATGTCTAGGATCCTTAGTACATTTGAGATAATAACTTTCATTTTTCTATAATGTGTTGATACTTTCAGTGCCTTTTGTCACTTTTTGACTGTTGTTAAGCATTATTGGTTGACGAAAGGCTATCATATTACATGCCCAACCTCGGTTAACGAATTGCAGTATTTTTAGCCAAAGAATCAATCCCACCATCTAAGTGAATGTAAAGTCAGATGCTAGATACACAAAGGTAAACAATTTAGAAAACACAGATTTTCCTTGCTAAAGTTTAATGAGTAGTAGGGGCCTTGTTATCATTTATGGGATGTGAGCCTATGGCTGCAGATAATGCCAGTGCTTCAATGTCGAGATTTCAAAAAGATACAAGTTTACACTTTAACATTTTCAAGACATTTTGTGAAAACAGAATTTTATTCAATACTAAAAGACATAACATTTTAAAGCTACAGTACATCCCTAAATATTTACTGTATATTTTGCCTTGATTAAATATTTACTATTGTGGCAGGCTTGGCAAAAAGTTAAAATGTTTTGATAATACGCTGCTTCTGCTAAATTTGCTCAATCAAAACCTGAGCAGAGAGTTTTTTGTTGAAGATTGACCTGGTACTGTATACAGTATGTAACATTTAGCAAAGGCATTCATTGTACCAGATGTATACTGTGTTTCAAGGATCAGTGACAACTGCAAAAACTTTATTTAATTACTGTATATGTTCATATTACAGTAAATATATAATGCATTTGTTCAACAGTAGTTACTGCACGTCTGACCCAGCCAGGATCTACAGATCTGTAAGAGGAAACATAATAAATCTTTAATATTGATATAGTACTTTAAATAGCAAAATAAAATTCCAGACACAGTTACATACATACGCCTTCCTACTTCTGTGCAGGTCTGCTATTCATTTCAAGTCATAAGATTTTTCTTCTTTGATTGCTAAGGAGTAACAAGGATAAAGGAAAAATGAGCTTTCTGATTTAGAGGCAGCTAAGTGCTTTTGCAGTGCTTCTCCATGGGGAGCAGTCTGCATCATCTGGCAAGTCACACACCAGCTTCAGCCACCAGAGAGGTAGACATTCATACTGTCAAATGAGTAGGTCAGCTCTGGCCTTCTTTAGCTGTGCAAAAAAGGAATATACATTGTGAAGAAATGCTATCTCCTTAAATTCACAGTTCCGTTCATGCCCATTTATTCATGTTTGACTTGCAAAGAAGAGCTTCTGTCATTTTAAACAAATGGGTCTTGTTTATTAGTAATTATGGGACCATTTTCAGAAACGGTTTGCACTTGAAATGATGGCACATGCAACATATGCTGAACATTTCTCAGACTTCATGTCTAAGAGATGAATTCCAATTTGTGTTTTGCCTGGACAGACGTTGCTTCTTCATCAAATTTAGAGGCTTTGAAAAAGAATAAAATAAGACTACTGGAAATGATATTTGGAAGTTTATCAAAATGTAAGGTTGTTCCTTGGCATCCAAGAAATCTACATAGCATAAGTGAAACTGCATCCTAGATTCCAAAAATAATGGCTGCTTGAAGCTTCTGTTATCTCAATTACTGCTGTCCTCATTAAAGGTTGATGTCAGGAGGTGAAAACTAAGCAGTGCAACAAAGAGTAAAAAAATAGAAAAAAAGATTCCATAGGTCATAAAAGGAGCTCCATTTCATACAAAGCTTTTCATAGTTTGCACTTTATTTGAAGTGCTTTACAATGGTATAAAATAGTAATGCACTGCATTTGCAGTACCAGGGAGCCATGCTAGCACAGAGGTGAGCATTTTTGTCTCATAAGTCCACCATCCTGTGTTTGAACTGCATATTCTTCCTGTATCTGCATGGATTTTGCTCCTGTTTTCCTCTCACATTCCCAAAAATGTGCTGTTTAAAAGATTTGGCCCCAGTTTAAGTGAGTGTGGCAGTGTGTTTATGTATATCAGGGTATCACTAATATACACATGTTAAATGTTGTTTGTTTTAAAATATTTGCTTCTTTTGTATTTCTGTTTTAGTTGAATTATTATTCTTTTGATCATTTCTTTGCCATTTTATCCATCCATCCATTATTCAACCCGTTATAGCCTAACTACAGGGTCACGGGGGTCTGCTGGAGCCAATCCCAGCCAACACTGGGCACAAGGCAGGAAACAAACCCCGGGCAGGGTGTTGCCATTTTATTATTTTATAATTCATCATTTACTTTTGTTTCACAAGGGAGTCTTAGAAACGCAGAAGGCTTGTTTACTTAACTCAAAAACTTTACTATTTCAAAATAGACATATTTGGTAAGTTTTCGTGCTCTTTTCACTTTCAAACTTTGTTACCTATTAGCTCCATTATAAAATGCAAGCACAGGCTAGTTATTTTTTTAAATGTATAAACTATGCTTCACTTCAGAATGCAATTCCATGTGCCAAATTAATATATACACATACCATGATTGTGAAGAAATAAATTCAACTTGAAAAATACCAAACTTATCTTTTAGGGGTTAACTCAGAAAATTGGGCCTAATGGCAACTACCATAACATTCCATGTATGTGAAGCTAATTTGACCACCCAGGTCCTTGCAGTGCATTCTAGAAGCTCAGACTTACCCCAAATATGCATCTGTGGCTCTTGGTAATTACAGGGTAATTTGTCATTCGATATACACCATTTAGAATTCACATACTGTATGAGGTTCCTACCAGATAACCAGGCTTGAAGCTTCATTGACATCAATGTTTGTCCATTTACATTACTGACTTTGCATTAGTCTGATATTTTGTTGTCATATTTGAAAGCAAACCATATTAAGTCAAAGAAAGAGAAGGTTGATGAAACAATTAACTGAAGATGTTGTGCAAATGTCAGATGCTTTCAAACTAAAGCTGAAGGAGTCACCTCTGCATTTGACTCAGTAGTTAGCATCAGCTTTGTCTTATCTGGTAGAACTGGGCCTTGTTCACATTCAGGTATTTATTATAATTCCCGGTCATGTCACAAAGGTAGCAGGAGCAGAGAGAGTTTAGCATTTTATATAGGATGAAATTAAATCTAATTTAGCCAATGTTCAACTATAAAGCAAAAAAACATAATCTTGGCATGACAATAAGCATGTACACTGTATTACCATTATATTAGCCAGTGATGATTATAACTTAACATGACATAGTTAAACCTTCCTATTTCAGACCACGGTTAACGATAGGCCAGAGTCAACTGCTTCAGAATCAGTCACAAGGCAGCAAGAGGGCACCAGTCAGAGAAGCCGCTCACACTGCCACACTAACACATGCGTGGGGCCAATTTAGAATCACCTTTGTGCCTAACATGTCTTTGGGATGAGGGAGGAAAATTGAAGCAGCAGGAAGAAAATCCACACTTATATGGTGAGAGCCTATAAATGGCAAGCAATAAAAAATACATATCATACAAATGACAGTGCATTCAGTCAAAAAGAAATATTTTTGCCAGTGTCTGACATCTCTGTGAATGTAACAATGAAAGCCCACTAGATCTCATAAATAATGTTCCAAAATTCTTTAGCAATGCTGACTTCCTATAGTTTTTCACATGCAGGAAAACATCTCAAACATTAACTTCCATTTCAGGAAGTTTATTTTGCCAAGATATGTAAATTTATCTAACAGATAATTTAGGCAGCCATCTTTGGAATACACATTCTATGCTTCTGGCTGAGAGTTGCACTTGAGGGTGGCCATGATTTACATTAACTTTTCTCAGTCCTGGTGCTGTGGAAAGAACTATGGATTCAGGTTTTTATCTCAACCTGCTCCTTTACTAAATTCTTAGCTTATCTTACATTTTTGGTATTTACGTTCGTTTTATTTTTGTACAGTTAGTTAGACAAGTAGAAATTTATTTACAGGAAGAGCTGAGAGAGACAGACAATTAATCGACAAGAGACTAATATCGATTCTTCACAATATTCCACTTTCATTTCAATTTAACTGGTTAAGAAAACAAACAGATGCTGTTAACTTTTATTTCCATTAATTATTTCTGCAGTTTTTTTTTCTGTGTACAGTAGGTAGATATGAATGAGTAATGAAGCCAGTCATCAGTTTAGAGCCATCTCTCTAAATTCAACAAGTCGTTGCTTTGAAAAGCATCTATGGTGAAAACAATTGTTCAAAAAGGATTCCATGCATCCAAATGGAACCTAACCACAGTCTCACCATTTTTCTCAGTAATGCAAAAGGAATGAAGAAGAGTTTTTAATTAATAAATCAAATTGAGGAACTGAAAAAAGTCATGTAAGTAATGCGCTTCAAAGAAAGACAAGCATTAAGCTCAGATTAAATTATTTGGATTCAAAATTATCAGTCCAATGTGACTATGTCTCATACTTAACGCTTAATGTATTAAAATTTTTTCTTACTACTATCAGACAGCCTTGGGATGACCATACACCATCATTCTTTTTGCTCTAATGAAAGAATCCCAACCCATCTGTTTTAGCACAATGGGCAGGTTTTTTCATGTATAAGTTCACATTACAAAGAACAATTAGAAAGAAAGTCACTTAATATGGTAGCCCCTTCATTAAATTCATCTTCAGCTGTCACTCTTTACAGTAATAAATGGCTATCATAACAGTATATAACCACTGTTGAGACCCAAAATGATGTCAATATAGCCAAAATATTGTCCTTAACATTCTTCATCTCCAAACTCTCTCCCTGTTACATGCACTCTTTAACCTGGTCTCTGTTTCTCCTACTTAATGAATCAGGGAAAATCTATAAAACCTCAGGGCCACAGTGTCTTCTGGCTACCCAGGAGACCATTGCACTCCACCAGCTCTGTAATATATAAAAGAGCAGGTCTTTTAGTGAGTCTGTTTGCTTCCTTTTTTAAAATGGTCACAGACCAACTCCTTCCAGTCAAGAACCATGTAATGCCATCTGATGGGGAGGAATAACCAATCATAAGAACAATTATTGTAAGAAATAATGTAACACAAAAAAAGCACTTTGTGTATTTAAACAATACTGACTCTCGTATCAGCCTAGAAAGGTGGGGATGTGAATGACATCAAAACTGAGTCAGCAACATGTGGCAGTATAAGTTGGCATTCCATTATTCAAATTAGTGGCTTCAATGCCAGCTGTGAGGAAGCCACAGTCACACAATCATTATTCTAATGTGACAAAGGTGAGCAGTCCTTCTTAGGATAGCTTCTTCTTCTTCTTCTTTCAGCTGGTCCCGTTAGGGGTTGCCACAGTGGATCATCTTCTTCCATATCTTTCTGTCCTCTGCATCTTGTTCTGTTACACTCATCACCTGCACGTCCTCTCTCCCCACATCCATAAACCTTCGCTTAGGCCTTGCTCTTTTCCTCTTCCCTGGCAGCTCTGCCCTTAGCATCCTTCTCCCAATATACCCAGCATCTCCCCTCTGCACATGTCCAAACCAATGCAATCTCGCCTCTCTGACTTTGTCTCCCAACCGTCCAACTTGAGCTGACTCACTAATGTACTCATTTCTAATCCTATCCATCCTTGTCACACCCAATGCAAATCTTAGCATCTTTAACTCTGCTACCTCCAGCTCTGTCTCCTGCTTTCTGGTTAGTGCCACCGTCTCCAACCCATATAACATAGCTGGTCTCACTACCGTCCTGTAGATCTTCCCTTTCACTCTTGCTGATATCCGTCTGTTACAAATCACTCCTGACACTCTTCTCCACCCATTCCACCCTGCCTGCACTCTCTTTTTCACCTCTCTTCCACAATCCCCATTACTCTGTACTGTTGATCCCAAGTATTTAAACTCATCCACCTTCGCCAACTCTACTCCATGCATCCTCACCATTCCACTGACCTCCCTCTCATTTACACACATGTGTTCTGTCTTGTTCTTATTGACCTTCATTCCTCTCCTCTCTAGAGCATATCTCCACCTCTTCAGGGTCTCCTCAACCTGCTCCCTACTATCGCTACAGATCACAATGTCATCAACAAACATCACAGTCCACCGGGACTCCTGTCTAATCTAGTCTGTTAACCTGTCCATCACCATTGCAAATAAGAAAGGGCTCAGAGGTGATCCCTGATGTAATCCCACCTCCACGTTGAATGCATCCGTCGTTCCCATCGCAGACCTCACCACTGTCACACTTCCCTCATACTGTACATATCCTGTACAACTCTTATGTACTTCTCTGCTACTCCTGACTTCCTCATACAATACCACAGCTCCTCTCGAGGCACCCTGTCATATACTTTCTCCAGGTCCACAGACGCAATGCAACTCCTTCTGGCCTTCTCTAAACTTCTCCATCAACATTCTCAGAGCAAAAATTGCATCTGTGGTGCTCTTTCTTGGCATGAAACCATACTGCTGCTCACTAATCATCACCTCACTTCTTAACCTAGCTTCCACTACTCTTTCCCATAACTTCATCTTGTGGCTCATCAATTTTATTCCCCTATAGTTACTGCAGCCCTGTACATCCCCCTTATTCTTAAATATTGGCACCAGTACACTTCTTCTCCACTCTTCAGACATCCTATCACTTTCCAAGATTCCATTAAGCAATCTGGTTAAAAACTCCACTGCCATCTCTCCTAAACACCTCCATGCTTCCATAGGTATATCATCTGGACCAACAGCCTTTCCATTTTTCATCCTCTTCATAGCTGTCCTTACTTCCTCCTTGCTAATCCATTGCACTTCCTGATTCACTATCTCCACATCATCCAACCTCATCTCTCTCTCTCGTTCTCTTCATTCATCAGCCTCTCAAAGTACTCTTTCCATCTGCTCAACACATTCTCCTCGCTTCTGAGTATGTTTCCATCTTTATCCTTTATCACCCTAACCTGCTGCACATCTTTCTCTGCTTGGTCCCTCTGTCTAGCCAATCAGTACAGGTCCTTTTCTCCCTGCTTAGTGTCCAACCTCTCATACAACTCATCATACACCTTTTCTTTAGCTTTCGCCACCTCTCTCTTCACCTTGTGCCTTATCTCATTGTACTCTTGTCTACTTTCTGCATCTCTCTGACTATCCCACTTCTTCTTTGCCATCCTCTTCCTCTTTATACTTTCCTGTACATCCCCATTCCACCACCAGGTTTCCTTTTCCTCCTTCCTCTTTCCAGATGTCACGCCAAGCACCCTTCTTGCTGTCACCCTTACTACATCTGCTGTAGTTTCCCAACTGTCTGGTAACTCTTCACTGCCACCCAGTGCCTGTCTCACCTCCTCCTTAAACTCAACCTTGCAGTCTTCCTTTTTCAACTTCCACCATTTGATCCTTGGCTCTGCCCTCACTCTCTTCCTCTTCTTGATCTCCAACATCATCCTATGGACCATCATCCTATGCTGCTTAACTACACTCTCCCCTGCCACCACTTTGTAGCCTTCAATCTCCTTCAGATCAACTTAGGATAGCAAACTACCTAAAATAACATACTGTATCCTTATTAATATTGTATTATTGTTAATGTTCTGAGGAGATGTGCAGGTAAGAATTTCATTGTACGATGTATACCATATATTATGTACAAATGGCGGTTAACTTTAACTTGAGGAAACAGATGCCTTCTGCCCAGTATGTCCACACATCATCTTCAGAAGGACACTGTGGAATAGTCTTGAGTTAGAACCATATGTTGCTCTCTAATGGCCAGACGGTAATTTGTCCTCTTGTGCATATTCTATGGTCTCACTTTTTTCTTCTTATCAGATTGTTTTCTTGTTTGTTAGAGAATGTTACCACGTTCCTCTCTCTGCTTCTGCGTCTTTATTGGTGTCAGTATATTTTGCCCATCTTGGACTATTGTTACAAACATAGGGCGTATTGCTTTGTAGTGGTGCACATCTTCCTGAACTGAAATAATTATGTGTTTGAACACTATCAGTGCATGGTTAAGTCTATATCTCTATAATGTAATTAAGTCATTAGGTTACAGTATATAACATAATGTGTTAAGTACAAGTCAATGGATTATTGTTCTTAAGTTATTTAATGCACTAGTGAGGCCTAACACTGAGCACTGTGTTTAGTTTTGGTCTCTGTATTACAAAAATGACATAGCAGTGCTGGGAACATCCAGAGAAGGGCAGGCTGATTCTAGGACTGCTGGATTTAGCTAATGAGGAAAGATTGAAGGAGATAAAACTTAAACCTTTTCAATTTAAGCAAGCAGAGATTAACAGGCAACATAACTGAAGTGTTTAAAATTATTAAAAGTAATTAGTACAGTATATTTCATGTTATTACTTTAAATTGTCCAGCAAAACAAGGAGACACGACTGGGAACTTACTAAGGGCAATTTCGCACAATTGTTAAAGAACTATACACACATGGAATAAATTACCAAGTAGTGTGAATGAGAGTAGAACATCAGGGACCTTCACATTTTGACTTTATTTTGAATAATCTAGATGAATGGCCTGTTCTTGTCACAATTGTTCTAATGTATAACTTGCTGTACTTGTTCTACCCTTTTCCTTCCTGGCAATCTCTTACCTGCAAGTTGCTGCCAGCTCTTTAACCATTTTTACTTTTATGGCTACCTCATGACCTCCCTTGCTTTTTGGGTGTAGGAGGAAGTAGCAGAACTTTTCAGAAAGGAAAAGAAATTTTCTTCTAACATTTAAAAGTGTAATTTAAATTGTAACTTAATGACTTTACAAAGACACTGTTCCTTTTCTATGTTAAAACATTCTCTTATGTTATAAGCAAAATGTACTTTGTTTATATTTACTTTTGTGCTGAGATAAGAATCACCAAAATGTTATAATAATTAGTTTAAGTAAAAAATGTACAAAACTTCTGCAGAATTGTAAGCCTAGTGTGTTGGATATTACTTGACTGTGCTTGTTTTTACTGCTAAGAGTTAGGAACTATTTTAAATGTATAAATGTATAAGCTGAAGCTGTTTGTAAGTTATTCAAGGACGTCATCTTTTAAGGTATGCAAGCAGACCACACTGTAGCCTCCCTACTTCTGATATCAGAAGCGTGTGCTCCAAAAATGGCTGATTTTGGAAGCAAGATTTTATTGCAAAATAAATATAAAGGTAAAAAAATGCTTTAAAAACAGGACCATATCTAAGTATAATTATATAAGACCAGAGAAATGAAATGATCAGAGAGAGGAGTGGGGGAAGTAAAACTGAAAATGCTTTTGAGTCACTGCCCAGACTTCAAGTAACAAGACAAGCGGCACCTGGTCACCAGCACACATGTTGAATATGTTGTTAATCTTTTTCTTATTGCAGAACTACCAGATGATCCTTTCATTTATGGCACTAGCTATTTGCATTGGTGTGGAATTTTGTCTTAATATATCTGCTTAATAGTACCCAATGTGTAGGCCTATAGCCTTATCGGCATGTGGACAGTTGCTTTAAGCAAAGAGACTTACCAGCTCAGCATAAGCAGACCAAATGGTTAAGCTATACCTGTGCCAGTCACCAAAGCAGGTGCCTACTCACCGTGCTGCTTTTATTATTGGAGGCGTCCCCCCTCAGCTGCCAACCACTGTGGGAATATGGCAATTACCCACACCAGGAGCTTATATCTCTATTCCTTGAATATATTATAATGGAGACATTATATTTTGGTTCGCCAACACTACATTAAATCTTAACTATATTGTTTATATGTGCATTAGGTATCTGCTTATAGTCCCATACATGTACTGTAGGTGTGCTTTACCTGCACATAGACAGCTGCCTCAAGCAAAGAGACTTACCATCTCTGCACAGACAGGCCAAATGGTTGTCTTCAGCCCTGAGCTACACCTATGCCAATCACCAAAGTACAGTATGTGCCCACTCACCACGTTGCTTTCTTTTGAAGATTTCTCTTCTCAGCTGCTAATCTCTGTTGAAATATGGCAATCTCACACACCAGGTGCTCTTAACTATGTACCTTGACCCAATCAAATAGTATAGAGTCAATATTAATATAAAGCAAAAATAATAAAAACACAGTCAAACCAATGGTAGCAAAAGTAGGACATGTATTTGAAAAGAGACTTTAAAGATTTGAAAATGTATTTGAAAAAGAGTTTTATTTAAAAATACCATAGAAAACACAGGTGATGGACGATGAGTCTTTTAAAAGTCTGGGCACAGAGTTGCTTCAGTCCCCAGAGGTCTTGTCAGCTTCTTTGGGTTCTTCTTTTGTTGTTCCCTTCCCTGTTCTCCAGTCTCTTCCTCACTTCTGCTCTACTCTTTATTTTGTGCACCCTAAACTTAAAGGCTTAACTTCACATTAGATTGAAAAAGATAGAATCATACGTTTGTCTTTTTCTGGCAGTTTATCCTTTTGGATCCTAATTGCCCCCAGGTCTAATAAACTAATAATCTATGTAAGATAGGTGGAGTGGTAGCTCTGAGGCTAGGGATTTGCACCAGCAATCAGAAGATTGCCGATTTGAATCCCGTAAAACAGCAGAAGTGACTGACTGTACTCCGTTGGACCCTTGAGCAAAGCCCTTAACCTGCAATTGTTCCATCCTGAGTATGACGTTAATCTGCATCCAGCCCTGCACGCAGGTCCTCCAACATGCAGGGAAAATCTGGGGGTTGGTGGCAGGATTGGTACTCCAGCCACTGTAAAAAACCTCACACAGTGTGACGCTGGGGCTGCACTCAGATCTCAATCCGGGTGGTTTGTCGTGTGGTGGGTGCATCAACGTACTGTAATCAGCGCATGCTCCCATCTATTCAAGATTCTAAAAGAATGATCCAGAAGAAACAAGACTCAAGTCAGTAAAGATACAAAATTTAAAATCAACTTATAGCAGTCATTTAAAAATATACACAAAAGTGTGTTTAAAATGGGATTCAGAGCCCAGACTTTGAAAGATTAAGGAGACTCTGTTTAAGCAAAATCAAAAGGTCCAGGTTTTCTAATTGCTGGCTTTTTACTCTGGTGTCAATTTTTCTGGCATTTTGACTTGTATTAGCAGTCTGAGTTCTTATTTTATATACTGTTTAATTCACATTTCAGTATTCAGTATTACAATCATCACATGGCTTATTTTTATACTAATATACTATCTGAATAACATTTAAGGAGTGAAACTTAGTAAATGTGCTTTCCTGCCTGCTGGTCAGAGTGGTAGTACTATGGCTAAGGATCTGCACTGGTATCTGGAAGGGTGCCGGTTCAAATCCTGCTACTGCCTTAAGGGATCCTTCTCCATTGGGCCCTTGAGTAAGGCACTTAACCTAAAAATTGCTCTGGGTGACCCTATGCTCTGACACCCAAAGATCAAGCAATAAGACAATTTCCCATCAGGAATTAATAAAGTATATCGAATCAAAATGTCTCATTTTACTTCAGGGTGCTGGGAACCAAGCTCCTTTCTCAGCTACGACAATCAGAGGTAAGGGATGATGCATCTGGCAGTAGGCTGGTGACAATCCTACTTGTCTCAAGGCACTACACTGACAGAATGTACTGTAGTGGACAATAATCCTTGGTGCTACTCAAGTTGCAGTGGCCTATAGCAAAATCTTTCACTGTCGTGAATTCAAAATAATGGCTGACCATAAAAGACTGGAAATGTCAAAAAAAATTCAAACAAAATGTGCAGCCCTTAATTTTCTATAATCATGTTCTGAGATTAAAAAAAAAACCTACTGGGGTTACTTCTGAAAAATGGAAGTTCCCCTGAATTAATTTTGTTTCCAATTTTTTTAGTTTGTAATAAGAGCACCAAACAAAATTGTGATTAACTGATACATTCATGAGAGAGGAATGCCATAGACATTATTCTGGAAAATATCAAATTGTTTTCAGGGGTACCTCAAGCATATAAATATTCATCAAAAACGCTCATCGAAAAACATTGGAAGGTTGAAATTTCAACCCTTTAACGATGCTATCTCATAAACTAGATACACAAGGAAATGTAAATAAGTACTTTCTAAAATCATACTTTTCTAAAAGTACTTTGTGTTTACTTTAGAAACAAATGTTTTAACCTAAACTATAGCTGCTTTTTGCATGCTTTAGAAACAAATCTTACAGGTGAAATTTGTGCATACTAATGCTTCTTTGAACATATCCATGCTGTTTTGAGCAGAATCTCCTGAAGCTAGCACTATATATGCAAAGATGTTTTTGAAATTAAACAGGAAAATGAAAAGCAGAGTTTTGAAAGCTGGTATCTTAACAACAGAGAATGTCTGGGGACCCTCATGGATGTCAAGCCTTGTACCTCCTGAAACGTTGTGCTTGTAATTTTTTTATATCTATTTTTTGTAGATGTACTAAACAACGTTAGATGTAGAAAATTGGCTAATTTTGTTGTAGTGATTTGCAGGCAGTCAACTCATTTTTTCATTGTGGATGGAAATCTCCTACTGTATTTACAACATTTGACTCCTAAACACTTACATATGCAACATATCATCCTATAACATTTTACAGTTCACTTCAGTAAGAAAACATGGCCTTCAAATATCTGAATGCAGAAAAATTGCAACTGTTTCTCAGGACTAGTTTGCAAATTAAGCTTGATGACCCGTAATTATCAGTTACTAATTACCTTTGTAGGTATCATTTAAAGACCAGCATCAGATAACAAAGCAGTTACATACTCAGGAAATTAAGCTAATTATTATACAGACCTCCAAACTATTAAAAAACATCTGAATCATGTAGCATTAGATAACAATCCCCAAACAAACATGCTTGCTACAAAAAATGATATCTCATGGTTAATGTGCACTGAATAATTAGCATCAGAAAAGAAAAAGTTCACAGCACAGTAATTACAACAACAGTGAATGCACACACATATAAATAATCAGATCTTATGCAGAATACCAAAACACTTTGGTTACAGCACTGTTTAAGTAAACACCTTTTTCCAAAATGTTTTGTTGGTGCAGTGGTGCAGAGTGGTTAATACAGGTCCACAGTCTCAGGTCCAAACCCAGACACCCTGTCTGTTTAGACTTTGCACATTCTCTTTGCATGCACTGATAGTCTGGGTTTCTCTTACATCAAAAACACATCTGACTTGGGTGGGTCTAAATGGGTGACTTTTAATTGTAAATAAGTGTGGGTGTGTACCATGCCTTCAGGGAGTATTCAGAGCCCTTCACTTTTTCTCATTTTGTTATGTTGCAACCTTATGCTAAAGTCATTTAATTTCAGTTTTGCCCACATCAAATATCAGTCAATGTCCCAGAATGACTAAGTAAAAAAAGGATTTTATAACTTTTTGCAAATTTCAAAACAAAAAAATGAATTATCACATTGACACAGGAATTCAGACCCTTTGCTATGACACTTGAAATTTGGCTTAGGTGCTTCACATTCTATTGATCATCATTTAGATGTTTCTATGCCTTGATTGGAGCCTACTTGTGGTCAATTCAAATAATTTGATATTACTAGGAAACGCACACACTCGTCTGTAGAAGACTCCACAATTGTCAAAACCAGGCCATGAGGTTGAAGGAATTGCCTGCAGGGTTCAGAGACAGGCACAGATCTGGGGAAGGCTAATAAAAATTTTGCAGCATTAACGGTTCCCATGAGCACAGTACCCTCCATAATTACTAAATGGGATAAGTTTGGGATGGCCATGACTCTTCCTAAAGCTGGCCATCCAGTCAAATGGCAAGAGGGGTGACCAAGTAACCAATGGTCACTGTGGCTGAGCACCAGAGAGAGAGAGGTTAGGAGCATACACTGATACAGTGCGTTGCCGCACCCACCACATGACAAACCAACACAGGATCCCAGATTAGGACCTGAGTGCAGCCATGCAACTGGTGACACTTTAGCACCAGACTAGTTCAGATGAAATGGAACCAATATGAGGTTTTTTTTATTATTGCTGGAGTGCCAATTCTGCCACCAACCCCCAGGTTTTTCCCTGCAGATAGGAGGGCCTTCATGGAGGGCTGGATGCAGTTTAACGTCATACCCAGGACGGAGCACGAGAGAACCTGTGTGATAATGGGTGAAACTTCTAGAAGGAAATCACAGCTGCGCCACTCCAATAATGTGGGCTTTATGACAGAGAGGTCAGATGATACATGAAGGCATGCTTTAAGTCTGCAAAAAAAGGCATTTAAAGTACTCTCAAACAATGAAAAACCTGATTCTCTTGTCTGGTGAAACCAAGATTGAAGTACTTGGCCTCAGCTTTAACACTAGAATTACCAGAGCCAATGAAAAAACTTGTAAATCCAGCCCACCTTAAATCCCTTCGCACCTCTCAGTCAGCGTCTTTTGTCTTCTAAATGTGTTGATAAGCACAAGCAGCAAGCAGCCTGCTATACCATCCCCCACCCCCACCACCTCAGAACGGGCAAGAAGTTCTCCCAGTTCCTGCCTTGATTGATTATCTGGGAGTGAGCTACCCAGAATAGTAAGGGGAAATAATTTGATGTGTGTTTTGTGTCCAGAACAAACTATGTAAACACATTTTAGTAATAAATGAGAAAATTTAGACATGAACTGTATAATGTGTGAAGGCTAATGGCCAAATATCAAATAAACACTTGGACAAAAGGTGCAAGAAAAACACAACAACTTCCGCGGTGCAATGGTTAGAACTGCCGACTTATAAACCTGAGGTCGTGAGTTTGAAACCAGCTCCCCGGCAAATTTACCGTTTTGAGTAGTGAGCTGCTCTTATTGTTAATATTACCCAATAAAACATACATTTGATTTGTGTCTGTAACAGCCTGTATAAATTTATAGGACTTGTAAAAGTTAGCATTTTTTTTTTCACTTTAATTCTCTCAGTCACACTCACGATTAAACAACCCCCCCACCCAGATCTGACGCAGTGACTTTATATCTGAAACTGGGAATAACTATAGATGTGAGTGGTGTTTTGAGACAATGGAATTGGAAATTCTTTGATACGGAGGGATAAAAGCTGACACACAAACGCTGGTGAATCTGCCTTCTTCATATCTCACCGTCAATTGAATTTTTTTTATTCAGTTTTATTGAGTGTTCCAGCTCACACTGAATTAGTATGCACCTTATGGTCCATGATGTCAAAGCCGCACTGACAAAAAAACAGAGACATAGGTATATATGATATTTGGAATTATTCATTTTATGACCTTTATAGTACATTTTTGAAAACGTGGCACTGATGCAATATTATTCATATTCATTTGCACACCTTCTTGCGCTTTTAATCAGTGACCGCATTTTTTTTCCCCCAATCTTGCCAGTCTTCACATGTTGCTGTATGGTGGTGTTTCTTTTGTACTCCAGGACATGCAGAGGAAAGAATAGTATAGAGAGGTCAGTTCAGTGCTATATACTATCTAAATCAAGTGGACTGTATGGTAAACTGGTGCAATAAAAACTCTCTCACTCTGAATGTAAAAAAGACCAAAGAAATGATATTTGATTTTAAGAGACAGAAATCTGTATGTTCACCTATTGTAGTTCTGGGAGAGGAGGTAGAAATAGTGAATGAATATACAGTGATCCTTCGCTATATCGCGCTTCGCCTTTCGCGGCTTCACTCCATCGCGGATTTTATATGTAAGCATATTTAAATATATATCGCGGATTTTTTGCTGGTTCGCGGATTTCTGCGGACAATGGGTCTTTTAATTTCTGGTACATGCTTCCTCAGTTGGTTCGCCCAGTTGATTTCATACAAGGGACGCTATTGGCAGATGGCTGAGAAGCTAGATTGCTTACTTCTCTCTCTCTCTTGCGCTGACTTTCTGTGATCCTGACGTATGGGGATTGAGCAGGGGGGCTGTTCGCACACCTAGACGATACGGACGCTCGTCTAAAAATGCTGAAAGATTATCTTCACGTTGCTATCTTTTGTGCAGCTGCTTCCTGAAACGACATGCTGCACGGTGCTTCGCATACTTAAAAGCTCGAAGGGCACGTATTGATTTTTGACTGAAAAACAAACTCTGTCTCTCTCTATCTCTCTCTCTCCCTGCTCCTGACGGAGGGGGTGTGAGCTGCCACCTTCAACAGCTTTGTGCTGCGGTGCTTCGCATACTTAAAAGCCAAACAGCCCTATTGATTTGTTTGCTAGAGATTGTTTTCTCTATCTATGTGACATTCTGTGCTCCTGACACGCACTCCTTTGAAGAGGAAGATATGTTTGCATTCTTTTAATTGTGAGACAGAACTGCCATCTCTGTCTTGTCATGGAGCACAGTTTAAACTTTTGAAAAAGAGACAAATGTTTGTTTGCAGTGTTTGAATAACGTTCCTGTCTCTCTACAACCTCCTGTGTTTCTGCGTAAATCTGTGACCCAAGCATGACAATATAAAAATAACCATATAAACATATGGTTTCTACTTCGCGGATTTTCTTATTTCGCAGGTGGCTCTGGAACGCAACCCCCACGATGGAGGAGGGATTACTGTAAATACTTAGGAACTTACCTAGATAACAATCTTAACTGGAATACAAATACAAAAAAATTAT
Source organism: Erpetoichthys calabaricus (assembly GCF_900747795.2). NCBI lineage: Eukaryota > Metazoa > Chordata > Cladistia > Polypteriformes > Polypteridae > Erpetoichthys > Erpetoichthys calabaricus. The sequence goes on from NC_041394.2 coordinate 89,714,413, forward strand.
TTTCTAAATGCAACCAGCGCTTATTTCTCCTCCATAAACTCAAACTATTTAAAGTAGACAAGGACCTCATGTTGTCCTTCTATCGTAGTATGATCCAGTCCGTGATCACTTTCAGTTTCATTGCCTGGTTTAATAGTCTGACAAACCAAAACTCAAAAAAGCTCCAGCAGATTACGAAGTATGCAGCTAAAGTTATTGGGGCTGATGTAGATGATTTGACTAGTGTGTGTCAGAGGGAAATGCTAAATAAACTGGAAATCATCTCAACTGATGACAGTCATCCATTACATGTAGAACTAATCTTCAGTAAATCAGGAAGGATAGTTGCTTTGAAAACCCACACAAATCGCTCCAGAAACTCCTTTCTTCCTAGTGCCATACGACTTTTCAATAAGAAATATCGGAGATAATGTTTAAGGTTTTGATATATATCCTGTTACCTTTTTTTTTTTTTTTTGGTATAAATATGTTTTATCTAACTGCCTTACCTTAACCTTTCTTATTTCTATTTGTCTGTTTTATTTCATTCTGTCTGTTACCTGTTATTAGATGCAACTGAGAAGGCAAATTTCATGTTTTCCTGTGTAAACATGACTAAATAAAGAAACCTAACCTAACCTATATGCAATCATCAGATTCAAATGTTAACACACACGCAAGGACCATCCTTTCTACGTTTACAACATGTGTACCTGTTGCAATGTACATACTTCTCTCTGTGCTGTGGTTACTATTATACTGAAGAGGCCGGGGAAGCGGCAGTCTTGGAACAGAAGCTTGTTGATGTTGCATCCTGTTTTGCTTTATCCATCGCCTTTTCTTGTAAGAAGTGATGATGAAGTTCCTCTGCAAGGTGAGCCATTCTTTTCTCTGTAGCCCCCGTGCATGCTTTGCACAGCACATGTGCATTCATCGCCGCCAAGTCAAGCTTGTTATAGCACAAGCAACCATCCACTTTCATGTTTCTGCTCGCACTGAATAAGTTCACGCCTTCTGGTGCACGATGTGAAAGCAGCACCAGGCAAAAATGAAAGAGACAAATATATATGACATTTTGAAGAAATCATTTTATGACCTGAATAGTACCAATCAGAAAACATCGTCACACTAATGCAATATTATTTGAAAACGAACCTCATCAGATTCACAACTCACAGAGCCCCGCCCACCAACAATTCACTAAGCAGCCGACCATGGCACGCAAGACAGAGACCATGGGATACGCACGACAGAGCCACGCCCGCCAACTCACAGAGCACCCGCCCACCAACTCTAAGACCATGGGATACGCACGACAGAGCCCCGCCCGCCAACTCTTACCCTTCTCCCAAGTCCACCTTCACTCTCGAGGCACGCAGCACCTCACCAAACACCGCCTCAGTCGCTTTCGTCTCTGCTACAGTCCACATGCACCTCTGAGCCACTTTGACTTTTCATTGTTCTTTTCGGTTCCAGCTGCTTTTCCATATATAATCCACCAAGTCACCCGACCATGGGATACGCATGCACGCAAGACAGAGCCCCGCCCGACAACTCTAATCCTCCTCCAGCGTCATGGGGTACGCACGACAGATCCCCGCCCGCCAACTCTAGCACTTACTGTCGCCGGTTGCATTAACAAGCAACCTTTGTGGCATCACATGCATGTACTTACACTGACGACAAATATGACAGCTCTTCCTCACGAACAAGATTTCGCAAGACGGGAAAAACGGAACACCTGCAACATTACTTTCACATTGTTTTCCTTTTATTTCTGATCCCGTTCAACAACTATCTGGAGACATCGACTTCTCAACTGTGACTCCGGAACAACTCAGTACGCGAACTATATTAAGCGTCACCAACGAAGACTCACTACACCTTAATGAACAGGTACTGAAACTTATCCCTACCGACGAAGTAACTTTCACCAGCGTTGACTCCATCATCACAGACGATCCCGCACATCAACTTTCATTCCCCGAAGAATTTCTTAGCAGTCTTACTCCCACTGGCATGCTTCCGCATAAACTCAAACTTAAAATTGGTTCAGTCGTCATGCTTCTCAGAAACCTCATGCCAGCAAGAAGTCTCTGTAAAGGCACTAGACTGACTGTTATCAGCATTCACTGCAATGTACTGGAGTGTAAAACTATCGCAGCTGCTACCTCACAAACTGTCCTTATTCCCTGGATTTCCCTGACCCCATCAGATTCAAATTTGCCTTTTACTTTTACATGCAGACAATTTCCTGTTAGATTGGCCTTTGCAATGACAATTAATAAGGCACAGGGACAAACTTTCAAAAAGATATGCCTGTATCTGCCAAAACCAGTTTTCAGTCACGGACAATTGTATGTTGCTCTCTCCAGAGTTCCATCTTTTCATTCACTCACAGTCGTATGCTCAAACCCACCCCATTTGGACAACTGTGTCTTTCAGGAAGTGTTCACCCGTCAATAAATAATTATGCGGTGTATGCTACGCCGCGGGTTGGCTAGTTTACTGATAATTCGGCTGGTATAGGAGAATTTTTTTTTTTTAATACGAGCACCCTATAATGCTTTGCAAGGCCAATGCAACGTCCTTTGGAGCTATAAAAGCCAACATTGATGAGACCACCTACCATGTATATTAACGCTGATCATTTGCATTACAGACTCTGTAGAGGGCGACACGGTGGCACAGTGGGTTGCGCAGCTGCTTTGCAGTTAGGAGACCCAGGTTCGCTTCCCAGGTTCTCCCTGCGTGGAGTCTGCATGTTCTCCCCGTGTCTACGTGGGTGTCCTCTGGGAGCTCCGGTTTCCTCCCACATTCCAAAGACATGCTGGTTAGGTGCATTGGCGATTCTAAATTGTCCCTAGTGTGTGCTTGGTGTGTGTGTGCATGTGTGTGTGTGTGCCCTGCGCTAGGTTGGCGCCCTGCCTGGGGTTTGTTTCCTGCCTTACGGCCTGTGTTGGCTGGGATTGGCTCCAGCAGACCCCCGTGACCCTGTAGTTAGGATATAGCGGGTTTCATAATGGATGGATGGATGGATGGACTCTGTTGAACAAGTTATCTGTGCTTGTAGCCAAATGTGCAGGTAAATCTTCAAGTTCCATGTCAATATATAATAGAAGGAGGTGCGTGCACTACGCATGTATGATAATTAGCCACGTGGCATGGCAAGCGAGAAAACAAACCCCCACCCCCGAACAGAGGAGACTCTATGAAATAATAATAACAAATGATTTATTACTATTTACAAGATATTGATGACATTTCTATCTTTTTGATAGAATAAAAAGTGCAAAGTATCAGCACAGACAGTTTAGAGAGCCTTCAGCCCATCTTCAAAAAATAGATCAGGCCAGTGGCTTCAATCGTGACACACCACTTTGAATTTTTTGCCTTTAAAAGACCTACATATTTTTTGTGACTTTTGACTATGATCTTGGTATTTCTGCTTTATTTTGAGAAAATCTATGATTGCGCATCTCTGACTGCATACTTTCTTTGATCTCACGGAGACACGATAGTGCATTGGTTCGCACAGCTACTGCGCTGCTCCGGTCACCTTTTTGGTCACAATAATCGGTCCAATATAGTTGGCAGATGTTTCCCTAGCCCTCAGGAACATTTTAAAGACAACTGCACCATTTTAATCTAGTCAAATTTAGTTCAGTTAATCCTTCCCTGTTGACTTTAATGCAGTTTGCCAAGTTTGTTGAATATCACAAACATTTTCCGTGATTTCAGGGAACTCATGGTGGAGCAAACTCGGCAATGTTTGCTCATCACTAATTGTGACCAAAGGCCCTTACTGTTTTTGTATTTTGTGTATTGTAATTTCCCATTTTCCACTGTCATTTTGTATTTTATTACTTAAGTCACTTACACTCTGAAATCGTCTAGCCTAGAAAAAGTAGCAAGAAATTCTTACCAAACAGTTACTTTAACTATATAAAACTATTTAAATTTGATACCAATTAAAAAATTACGAAGGTTTAAATTACTCACCCAAATGTGTCAGGTGGTAGGAAGGACCAAGCAGAAATCATGCTTGACCACTGTATTTAAAAGGCCCCATTTTTATTATCAAACATAGCTGGCCCAGTCACACTTTCTGAAGTGCACTGACAGACAACACATTCTGAAAGAGGGTCTGCAAACCCACATATGTTGGCCAAATTCACATTCTCCAGAGATGGCTTAAAGAAGACAAATATTTAAAGTAATGTTTGTTCATCATACCTTGTACTTCTTATTCCTGTTTTCCCAACAAATTTCTGATTTTCCATATTTATTGCTGTTTTTTAAGCTTGGGAAACAATGCTTGCAATGCTTTTTAAGCTTGGGAAACAATGCTCTATACCGTTCAATGTCAGGTATAGAAATGATGTCTCTCAGCCTCCCATTGTAACATCACAGCTTCGATGGATCACTTCTTGTGTGCTTGCATTATCTTCCCATTGGTGGATAACAGAGGGTTTTTGAGTGTGGTTTCTAGTGCTTGGAAGTACTGGTGAATTTCTATGGTTACTAGTATACAAGAGACAGTGAGCCTTCCTGAGATGTTTTTATGCAGTGCAGACATGTTATTTTAGTCCATCACGGGGCTTACTCACACACACCCACATTCACACTTAACCACATCTCAACAATTTAGAGTCACCAGTTAACCTAAAATGTAAGTCTTCGTGATGTTGTAGGAAACCAGGGTTCTTGATGGAAAACTCACAGGGAACGAACAAGCTCAATACACGCAATGCCTGGATTCAGCATGAGCTCAGGACTCTGGAGCTGGAAGACAGCAGTGCTAACTATGGAATATATTTTCTATTCTAATTTGATAGTTTCATATGAAGTGTGAACTCCCTGAGCTCACATTGTCATGGATTATGTTGTCTTGATATAATATGACATAGTTTTGTTACAAGAAACTCATCTTAAAGGCAGTAATCATAAAAGTAATCTTATTAAAGTACTAATTCAGCGCTGTCATTTATATGGGACTTCAAATGCTACTTTACTGGTTAAAAAACATTTATGAACAATTTCCCCCCTTCAAAACAGATTAATTTCTGTTAACATTGGATTGATTGAGAACCCTTCTGTACTATGGAAAGCAATGAAAAGTTTCATAAAAAATAATGCAATTTAATTCACCAGCTATATTGCATGAAAAATTAAAGAAAATTGCTGCATTTGAAATTGAAATTTCCCCTTCAGAGCTGCTATGGAAGAATTCATAACTTGAGTCTAAATTATTGCCTTTGAAGTTGAACTAAATGATTTGTTTATTAAAATATCTAAATCACAGTTGCACAGTATTAGAACTAGATATTATTGCTCCTGACATCACCTGAGGAGACATAGTCATTCACTTCTATAATTGTCTATTAAACGTAATGTTAGGTTCACATCTTTTGTTAATCAGAACATTAGTGGTGAATTTTCAGACTTTTCCTTGAGATCAACCTACAGGTATTGATATATTTTTGCCTGGTTAGTTTTCATTGGTAACTGCTCAGGAAGCTTCAGCTTTTGGAGATTAATTCTTCATAGACAACCTGAAGTTGGTCTTTGCTCATTGAAAAACATGAAGCTTAGGACCGGATGAGACTCTTAGAGGTATTTTTAACATTTCTGGATTATTTAACTGACCCAGTTAAACGTGGTACATGCATATATGTGTCTCTCGTTCAATATTAACATAGCTCTATTGATACTTCAGCTAAAAATTAATAAAGACTATTAATCTTGTAAAAACTGTCACCTCTCTTTTTAATTTCCACAGATGCTACTCACTTAAGTTGTGTCTTTACTAAGTTACACACAAATTGGCTCAACCTAATCAAACAGACTTCATAATGTCATATTTAGCCTCTGGTAATGTAAGAAGGCCTCTACATATTTTATATACCCTCCTGAAGCAAAAAACCCCTGCGGCTATTTCATTGCTGGATGTAGATAGGCTTTTGATCCTTTAAACTGGCAGGGTCATGGATGCACCTGAAGCTCAGTGATGACTTAATCAATATGGACAAAACACAATATATCCCTTCTCTACTGCGGCAATTTACATGCAAACTGTTTCTTCTCTTTTCTCATCCAGATGCTCATTATTACTCTGCTTTTGTTCTCAGCTTAACCATTGGCCATGGAAATTTGATCCATTTCTAATATGTCATTCACCACAGTGCATAATGCTACTCATGATGAAATGTTATATTTTTGGGAAATGCAGCTCTAGATTTACCTCTTGATCTAAACCTACTAAAGAAATTTGAACTAGGACAATCTCAGTCCATCTTCCGTAATGATCTTTAGCTTCTTCTTCTTTCGGCTGCTCCCGTTATGGGTTGCCACAGCGGATCATCTTCTTCTATATCTTTCTGTCCTCTGCATTCTGTTACACCCATCACCTGCATGTCCTCTCTCACCACATCCATAAACCTTCACTTAGGCCTTCCTCTTTTCTTCTTCCCTGGCAGCTCTATCCTTAGCATCCTTCTCTCAATATACTCAGCATCTCTCCTCTGCACATGTCCAAACCAATGCAATCTCGCCTCTCTGACTATGTCTCCCAACCGTCCAAGTTGAGCTGACCCACTAATATACTCATTTCTAATCCTATCCATCCTCGTCACACCCAATGCAAATCTTAGCATCTTTAACTCTGCCATCTCCAGTTCTGTCTCCTGCTTTCTGGTCAGTGCCACCGTCTCCAACCCATATAACATAACTGGTCTCACTACTGTCCTGTAGACCTTCCCTTTCACGCTTGCTGATACCCGTCTGTCACAAATTACTCCTGACACTGTTCTCCATCCATTACACCCTGCCTGCACTCTCTTTTTCACCTCTCTTCCACAATCCCCATTACTCTGTACTGTTGATCCCAAGTATTTAAACTCATCCACCTTCGCCAACTCTACTCCCTGCATCCTCACCATTCCACTGACCTCCCTCTCATTTACACACATGTATTCTGTCTTGTTCCTACTGACCTTCATTCCTCTCCTCTCTAGAGCATATCTCTACCTCTCCAGGGTCTCTTCAACCTGCTCCCTACTATTGCTACAGATCACAATGTCATCAGTAAACATCATAGTCCACGGGGACTCCTGTCTAATCTCGTCTGTCAACCTGTCCATCACCATTGCAAATAAGAAAGGGCTCAGAGCTTATCCCTGATGTAATCCCACCTCCACGTTGAATGCATCCATCGCTCCTACCGCAGACCTCACCACTGTCACACTTCCCTTGTACATACTGTATCCTGTACAACTCTTACGTGCTTCCCTGCCACTCTCGACTTCCTCATACAATACCACAGCTTCTCTCGAGGCATCCTGTCATATGCTTTCTCCAGGTCCACAAAGACGCAATGCAACTCCTTCTGGCCTTTCTAAACTTCTCCATCAACATCCTCAGAGTAAACATTGCATCTGTGGTGCGCTTTCTTGGCATGAAACCATATGCATGCTCACTAATCATCACCTCACTTCTTAACCTAGCTTCCACTACTCTTTCCCATAACTTCATGCTGTGGGTCATCAATTTTATTCCCCTGTAGTTACTGCAGTCCTGAACATACCCCTTATTCTTAAATATCGGCACCAGTACACTTCTTCTCCACTCCTCAGGCATCCTCTCACTTTCCAAGATTCCATTGAACAATCTGGTTAAAAACTCCACTGCCATCTCTCCTAAACACCTCCATGCTTCCAACGGCCTTTCCATTTTTCATCCTATTCATAGCTGTCCTTACTTCCTCCTTGCTAATCCATTGGACTTCCTGATTCACTATCTCCACATCATCCAACCTCTTCTCTCTCTCATTCTCTTCATTCATCAGCATCTCAAAGTACTCTTTCCATCTGTTTGACACACTCTCCTCGCTTGTGAGTACGTTTCCATCTTTATCCTTTATCACCCTAACCTGCTGCACATCTTTCTCTGCTTGGTCCCTCTGTCTAGCCAATCGGTACAGGTCCTTTTCTCCCTCCTTAGTGTCCAACCTCTCATACAACTCATCATACACCTTTTCTTTAGCTTTTGCCACCTCTATCTTCACCTTGCGCCTTATACTCCTTGTACTCTTGTCTACTTTCTGCATCACTCTGACTATCCCACTTCTTCTTTGCTATCCTCTTCCTCTGTATACTCTCCTGTATTTCCTCATTCCACCACCAGGTTTCCTTTTCCTCATACCTCTTTCCAGATGTCACGCCAAGCACCCTTCTTGCTGTTACCCTTACTACATCTGCTGTAGTTTCCCAGATGTCTGGTTACTCTTCACTGCCACCCAGTGCCTGTCTCACCTCCTCCCTAAACTCAACCTTGCAGTCTTCCTTTTTCAACTTCCACCATTTGATCCTTGGCTCTGCCCTCACTCTCTTCCTCTTCTTGATCTCCAACATCATCCTACAGACCACCATCCTATTCTGCTTAACTACACTTTCCCATGCCACCATTTTGCAGTCTTCAATCTCCTTCAGATCAACTCTTCTGCATAGGATGTAATCTACCTGTGTGAGTCTTCCTCCACTCTTGTATGTAACCCTATGTTCCTCCCTCTTCTTAAAATACATATTCACCACAGCCATGTCCATCATTTTGGCAAAATCCACTATCCTCTGACCTTCTTCATTTCTCTCCTCCTCGTCTCCACTGTTCCCTTCACCAACATGTCCATTGAAATCTGCTCCAATCACCACTTTCTGTCCCTTGGGTACACTGTTCATCACTTCATCCAACTCACTCCAAAAATCTTCTTTCTCATCCATTGCATACCCAACTTGTGGTGCATATGCACTAACAACATTCATCATCACACCTCCAATTTCTAGCTTCATAATCATTACTCTGCCTGACACTCTTTTCACCTACAAAACACTCTTGACATACTGTTCCTTCAGAATAACTCCTACCCCATTTCTCCTCCCATCCACACCATGATAGAACAATTTGAATCCACCTCCGATCCACCTGGCCTTACTCCCCTTCCATTTAGTCTCTTGCATGCACAATATATCAACCTTCCTTCTCTCCATCATATCTGCTAACTCTCTCCCCTTACCAGTCATACTGCCAACATTCAAAGTACCTACCTGTAGCGACCCCGGCTGAATGATGGTCAACTCTCAGACTGATGGGTAATGAATATTTATTTTCGTTTCCGTAACCTTGTTTCATAAACACACCGTAAGAGGTATAAAAGGCAAAGTACAAATAAAAAGGGATATAAATAACATAAACATTCGTAACCTTTGTTTTACATATAACAGAGAAATTAATACCTTGTTCACTTTTCAGCGAGGTGCTCGTTTGTTAACTCCATATGTCGCCATTTTCCTTTCCTATTCCCGGCAAATTGCGCAATTAATTATGCAAACCAGGACCCCCAATAACTTATCAAAATAAAAGTCACGCAAACGCTGCGATTCAAGCCCTGCTAAAGTATCATGTGTCCTTTACACTACCCACAGTTCCACTCTCTTTACTTTCCTCCTCTCCTCCTGCCTCCGGACACGTCTCCCCCCTCTTCTTCTCCTTCTTCTTCTTCGGCCAGCAATAGCCCAATTTCCGCCAGCATCCTGTTGACTAACAGTACTGGTGGTGGTCGTTGTTAACCCGGGGCTCGAGCGATCCAGTATGGAAATTTGTATTGTTGTCCGCATATTGATTTGGCAAGATTTTACACCAGATGCCCTTCCTGACGTAACGCTTCCCATTTATCTGGGCTTAGGACCGACACAAAGAAACACACTGGTTTGTGCATCCCCTGTGACTGTAATGATTTTTAAAAATCTGTAATGATTTTTATATGATCTCAAATTGGAATCAAGCAAATTCTCTTTATGGGGATCTGTTCATACATTTTTCAGAACTTTGCAAGAACTTGTTAATGTACAGTAAAAGTGAACATACCCTTTTTATTAACTACAAAAATATTTTACATGGGGTTCTGTATTTGCATTGCTGTCTTTGTCAAGTAGATTTTTTTATTGTTTTTGAAACATGTTGTACTTACTATGTTAATTTGTTTGGCTGAGTTATGTTCTGTTATAATGTTTTTTTACAAATTAAATTAATTTAAATAAACAAATACATTTGACGTGAGCTCAGGATCTTCTTCTTCCTCTTCATCTTTTCCCACTTCCATGTGGGGTCAATGTGCTGAATCAGCCTTCTCCAAACAGCTCGGATCTGCACCTCCTCCCCAGTCAGACCCTTCTTTTACTTTATCCCTCCATTACCATGTTTCTAACCTATAAAATTAAAATGAAGTGTGTATTATTATAATTTCTAATTCTAAAAAGAACATTCATAGCCTGGCCCTTTTGTTAATATTGTATAATGGTAGGATTCACAGCTGTGTTAGAAGGAGGAATCCTCAAAACCAGCTTGATTTTGTGTGACTTTGAAAGTTCTGGGGGAGTATAATCTTACCTATTTATATATATACTAGCTGTGTAAGCCTGTGCTGTAAAAAGCCCAGGATCCTAGAAACTATTGAAATTGTCAGAAAAAAAAACTGAAATGTAGAGATGTCAGGTAATTGAAAGGAACTACTCTGGGCGTCTCTCTCCTAGGAAGATTCGTTTTGATGAGGAAAAGTAAAAGGGATACATTTTTGCCAATGTTAGCGGCTAAGTGACTTTGTCTTTTTTCTGAGGTTTTATTCTGTAGATGTGCTTGCCTCGCTTGTGTATTAGAGGTGGGAGGAAAAGTAAAAGGAATACCGTTTTGCTGATGTTAGCGGCTAAGCGACTTTGTCTTTCTTCGGAGGTTCTGTTTTGCTGACGTGCTGGCCTTGCTTGTTTTATTAGCGGCTAAGCGAATTTTCGGTTTCTCGGAGGCGGAGCCCTTACTCCGACTCCACCTCTCACTTCTGGGCCGGACAGACAGACACACACACTTCCACGCGTAGACGTTTATACAGTATATAAGATACTAGCCGTCCCCCACGGCTCTGCCCACGTAGTAGTGAAACAGGACAAACTTTAGAAATAAACAAAAAAATTACCGCTAGCTAAGTGGAGGCAAGGTACACTCCAAAACGCAGAGGTAGACCGACTGCCCACTGCTGACATCACGCTTCCCCCTCCCTTCGGCCCGTAGCCTCTGTCTCAGATTAGCATGAATATATTGCTCCTGCATGTGAACTATAATTCTATGTTGAAGCAAATTCTAGAAAAAAACCCAATCTAAATCCAATAAGTCGTTCTCTCGTTCACTAGCTAAGCAGATGTAAGGTACGTCCCGAGGCTGATGTGTGAGTGAGGAGGGCCCCGATTTGCGCAAATAAATCGGTACTGCAAGCGAACTATGATACTTAGCTTGATGAGAGAGGTCACAAAATCAACCAGAATGTTCAAGCAATTAATAGATTAGAGCAACACAATAGGATCCTTTCCAGAGCTGACTTACTAAACAATCATGAATGGGCAAATACAGTAGTGAGAAAGCTTTTTCGGGAAAGGCAAAAATGTTTACTGCAGACAATAAAACTGCAATGATAATGATGTGTCAACCACTGATATAGATCAATAAATAGTTCTGATTTGGCCACAGGAGAAGAAGGATTTCTTTAAGCTCCAGAAGATTTAGCTTCATTTGAAAATACATGAAGCGTACATATGGGAAAACTCAATCAAAAAGCAATACTGCATCTGCAATGCATGGAAGGACCAATTTTTTTTCAACAAATTAAAAACCCAGTTCCAAATTGAAATGTCAAGGGGTGGGTAACAAAGTGCCAAATTTTGTTGAAAATATTGATTCAATGTACTATGCCATGGCTCTTTTCATTCTGTCAAGGATCATAGGCATTTGTTTTGGTTGTTCTGTTTTACTTATCATCCCAAAAATGTAAATAGTAAGTGAAATGCCAAGTGTATATTGTTTCAACATGGATGATAGTGATTGTGAATGAATGAACCCATCCAGTATTGCAATTAACCCTCCAGCTAATTTTAGATTAGGCTTAAGCAATCTTGGAGTCAGTCAGTCAGTGTCCAACCCACTATATCCTAACACAGGTTCACGGGGGTCTGCTGGAGCCAATCCCAGCCAACACAGGGCGCAAGGCAGGAACACACCCCTGGCAGGGTGCCAGCCCACCACAGGGCACACATACACACACACCAAGCACATACTGGGGACAATATTTAGAATCGCCAATGCACCTAACCTGCATGTCTTTGGACCGTGGGAGGAAACCGGAGCACCTGGAGGAAACACACGCAGACACGGGGAGAACATGCAAACTCTATGCAGGGAGGACCCAGGAAGCAAACCCAATCCACTGCTCCATCATGCCGCCCCAATCTAGTATGTAATACAAAAAAAAGGTTTAGTAAATGTTAAGATGAAGCAAATATTTATCAGTCACATTTGTTTTTGCTATTGATAAGGCATAAAATTGGTGCTTAGGCAACAGTGCCACAATTTCAAATGAGGTGAGACCCAAAAATGCCCAGAATCAGTCAACAGGCCAGAAGTAATGTGTAATTATTGACTAACGGTAGGTATTGTATGCTTACAGTCTTGTTATTTAGTCTGCTGTGTGGCATTGTGCTAAGTTGATCAAGTGTATATTTCTGACATTTATTCTACTATTGTGCAAGTGAATTCAGCAATTTTTTTTCTCACCCATCAAGTCATGTTGTATATTTTGTGTTTTTGTAAATTGATGGACTTGTTATTAAAGAGTTTCCTCATGAACAGACGTTACTTTGAACTGCTGAGGCGTTTACAGGGAAGCATCAGGAAAAATGTCAGGAGCAGAGGCGCCTGCGAAACTGTGATACACAGCTGTACCAAGGCAGTTCACCAGAAAAAAAATGTGATTGTTACTTTGTACCCCATGGATCCACCATATCTTTCTCCCTGTGACTTCTTTTTGGTCCTAAAATTAAAACTGAGAGTGAATGGAAGACAGTTTGCTATCATGGAAAAAATCCAGAAAAACATTGCAGGATATTCTTCACAAAGCAACAAAAGATCAGTACTGGAAATGTTTCTAGAAAACAGAAACAGAATTGCTGTAAGTTGTACAGTGTAATAAAAGTTTTTTTTTTTTTTTAACAATTATGGTAAATTTTGGGTGCCCACTTGTATATGCACACTTAACAGACGTTATGCTCTGTTGCCCTAGAGTTTTCTGTACCTTTTGCATGTTGTCATTGATACTTTTCCTGACTAATTCTGTTTTAATATGAATTTTGTTAGTTGTTCTATTATTACTCATTTTCTATTAATTATTAATTGTGTTTTTTTCCCTTAAGTGTTTTTGTGTTATTGATGGAGGAAGGACAAGACTTAATTTGATTACAAGCCCCACACGCTGCCATCAGTCTCACAGCACAACCTGCTGATAATAAAAGGGACCTGTAGCCACTGATTCAATGCAGTAGCATTGCTTTTTGTTATGATCTTATGTTTCCCTGTTTGTGCATTGTCTTTTGTAAATGTTTAAGTCAATTTCATTTCCATTAAAGGCTTAAGGATTGACAGGACAGATTTTGTCTGTTATAGATAACCAGATAGATGAGTTTTTGTTTTCCTCTCTTTCAACGTCAACTGGCCATAGTTCGAAAATGTATTAATGAACAGATATTTCTGGGCTCCATTTATATTAATCGTTTCAAACCACTTTGCCTCCAGTCTCTTGAAACACATTCTTGTCTTTGTGTATACTCAAGCAGTTAGTAATTTATAAAGTTTGTATTTGTATCTACCTGTCAAATTGTCACAGCACTATAGGTCTGAACTCCTTGAAGAGAGACATAACAAAAATAAAACTGAATTATTTAATTACAGAAGGACTTGTACAGCATACAGACTTGGGCATGTTTGTGGCAAATGAAACTTAATTTAAGTAAATGTAAAGTATTACAAGTAGGAAGTAAAAATGTTAGGTCTGAATACACAATGGAGGTCTGAAAATTTAAAGTACACCTTATGAGAAGGATTTAGGAGTCTTAGTGGACTCTACACTATCAGCTTTCAGACAGTATTCAGATGCCATTAGGAAGGCTAACAGAATTTTAGGTTATATAGTACAATGTGTAGAGTAAAAGTCCAAAGAGGTTATGCTCAAGCTTTATAACACATTGGTAAGGCATCATCTGGAGTACTGTGTGCAGTTTTTTGTCTCCATGCTATAAAAAGGACATAGCAGGGCTAGAAAAAGTCCAGAGAAGAGCGACTAGGCTGATTCCAGGGCTACAGGAAATGAATTACGAGGAAGGATTACATGAGCTGAGGCTTTTCAGTTTGAGCAAAAGAATAGTAACAGGAGACATGACTGATGTATTAAAATTATGGAGGGAATTAGTACAGTCGATCAAGACTATTATTTTAAAATGAGTTTGTCAAGAACATGGGGACACATTTGGAAAGTTGTTAAGGGTAAATTTTGCATAAACATTTGGAAGTTTTTTTTTACACAGGAAACCATAAACACATGGAGTAAGCGATCAAGTAGTGTGGTAAAGAGTAGGAAATTAAAGACTTTCAAAACCAGTCTTAATGTTATTTTAGAAGAATTAGGTGGCTAGGACTGGCCAGCTTTGTTTGGTCTGAATGGACTGTTCTTGTCTAGACTGTTCTAATGTTATAATAAATTTGACCTATTGCACTACTTGAGTTGTCTCGACACAAGAAATTGAACTGAAACCACATAGAAAATAGAACATTTCAGCAGTTAGCAATAATCAGGTCAACTTTGAAAATTCTTAAAAAGTTAAACAATGGTATTAAACAGAGAAGCTAGGAATGGCTATATATGTATGGAACATCCTGACAACACCCATTGCCTGCCACATTTTTTTAATCTGCAAAAAGTCACATTAGACAGTAAATATTCAATGAGATAAAAGAACTACAGCATCTGTGGCAATGAAATGACTTTTGTTTTTTCAAACACAAAAAATTGTGGAAAGAGATGGGTGCTGAAAATGCATGAAGTCATTTCAAACCACATGTGAAATCAAAAGAAGCAAAAAAAAAATGCAACATGTGGAGCAGCTGCTTTGAAATTCTTCACAGAAACCCATGAAAACAATCTATGTACAACTGGCTCATTAAGTGAGAAACAGGTTTAATTTCCTTTACACTCTAAAAAATAGAAAAAACCATCAGTTCTGTGCTTCCATGCACATGGCAGGCAACTATCTCACTTCAACATTCATTATCTAATTTCTTTAAAGATGTTCTCGGTCTATAATAAGAGTGCATTTCAATTGCAGGCAAATTGCTTGTTAGTAAATACCTGTTCTAGGGTGACAGCATCTTATTTGCATGCTGCTAGATTGATTTGCACAAAGGAATAGGCTGAGGAATCAATACAAATTCACTTGCACCAGCAACAACACAGAACATCAAAAATCAAATGATAAAAATTCATGTTATAAAACAGTGCAAAAAAAGTGTAAATTATTACATATGTGAAAGACCTGGAATTGTACACATAATAAATTCAGTGTAGATTTAATACTAAGGTAATATTATAATAAAAAATACTGCTCTTTCACCAATGTGTCTGTTAACACTAGCAAGAGTGAGGATGAACATGATGGGAGGAGGCTTTATGCTATTATAATTAAATGCATTTGTGGAAAAAGCTGCTCCAGAAGAAGACATCTTTTACCTCCATCCTAAATTATATCACTGTCTCTAGTGAGTCTAGGCTCAGTATTTTAATGTAAGTGCCCTTTCAGGTCACTTTATTTAGGTGTCTGCCATTCGCTGAGTTGATATTGCTCTCCCTGCCAACTACAGTGTAGTATCATACCTTGGATACTATGGGCTGGTAGAACATTCCCATCAGCTGTATTAAAAGCTCTAAGTAACCTCAAAAAGAAGAGCCCGCTTGTTCCCTTTCAGTTCAAGAGGCATTATCAGGTCTACTGTTCAGATGAACTCTGTATACTTATATACGTGACTTCCATCTCATCTTCAATTATTTTGACTTATCTTGGGACTGTCTGGCACATTTGAAGTCAATAACCCACTCTTTTGTCGTAGTAACATTCCATTACACATATTTTTTGGTATGTTAACACATAACAAAGCTCTCCATCACCTTTCTATTAGTTTTGCATCTCCAAACATATAATCTGCTTGTAATTTGCCTGTAAAATTTGTTTCTTTGGTAAAAGGCAAAAAAAAATAAAGGTTGATTATTTTTGCACAAATTTGTCTATCAAGAGTTTGTAAAATTGAATTATGGACATCAGTGTTTGTGAAGCACTTAAAAATCTGTTATATGCTTTTGACTGTCATTAATTTTGAATACCAAAAGGGGCTCTCTGCAGCAATCCCACAGAGAAAGTCACATCTTTTGCTGATGTGGAGATTTCTTAGCTGATTGATTGCAGGAGGGGTTTGATTTTAAGTGCACAAGGACTTCATCTCAAGTGTGGAATTAAAAAGAAAGTCTCAAGTTTCATGCCAAGGAAAAATAAAGCAATACACTTTGTGCTACAGACCAAATATCAAGAGTGTTAGGATTTTTATTTGGATTGGCAAAGATGCCAACACATTTAAGGGGATATGCTTTAGAGAAATCAGAAAATCAAATTGAAAATGTCAGTAGAAAGAGTCAGAAAGGCCAGAATATCAAAGCCAAAAGAACAGGCAAAAAATTGAGTCTTAAATATAGGTAGTGTTCATTGTCCTAAATGCTGTTATAATGTTTTGTTACACATGTGCAATTGGGAGACAGCTGAAAGGCCTTAAGAATAGTACTACCAAGCCAGACCAGAGGGTGGCAAGCCACACTAACTCTCTTTCTCAATCTTCTGCAGACCATCCACAGGAAATCTGGCTAGGTTCCGGCAGCAGTGATGATGTATCTTTCGGTACTGACGCCATAGATGATGTCACTTCCGGCACCAGCGCCATAGATTACGTTACTTCCAGTCCTGAAGACATCACTTCTGTTTATGGTGCCAGTGATGACGTCACTTCCAGTCCAGAAGACACCACTTCCGGTTCCAGTCCCAATGATGTCACTTTCGGTCTGTCTTTAAAGCTGCCATATTTTCATTTTACAATCATTTCTGCATTGGACTCAAACCTGTGAACATCACAACCAAATCAGCCCATTTGCAGCCAAGGCACAATATATACGGGTGGCTGCCCCCAACCTTTTCAATGTGTGTGGTCTGCTTTTGTGACAGTTGGTAATTTTTTTTTAAAGAGAATTTTCTTTTTGAAACATTTGGTTGTCTAGTTAAGCATGCCATTATCTTTTATAGCAGTAATCTGATGATATCCCACACCTAATTTTATCTGAATCACATGACCAGCAGTTGTCAACAAAAGCATGGCAGTGCCTCCAAAAAAGAGCACGTGGGAAAAACAAAACAAATTGAAGCACAGGTGTTTACATGCTAGGCATTGTTGTAGGCCTGACAGACTTTCTCTAGTGCCAACAGACCAGATGTTGGGTCAACAGTTGGGGGCCACCTATTCTTGATGTTTCACATTAATCCCAAAACATTGGAACATCTAAAGCTGGTGGGGTGTTTCTCTACCACAACCTACAGCTGGCCCTAGGATCCTTGCTCTCCTCATTTTATGTCATTTCTTCTAAACCAAAGTCAAAAACACCCTTGGTCTGCTTCTTTTTGTCTGGAACTGGCAATTCTGACATTCCTTCAGAAATTGTTTGTTGGATGTTCCAAGGAAGCCCCTGCAATCAACTTCTACAGGGTAGATTACTGTATTCCACACTGTTTCTACACATGTCTGTACCAAATCCGTGTGCTTCCCAGTATTCCTCTTAAAGTCTGTTTCCATTCTGTCCTCCTAAAGGACGGTGAGCTCACCCATGATCACTGTCCTGGTAAAGATAGACCACAAGACAATATCTTTTTGGAAGGGAATTGTTTTGAGTCAGAGTGGAAACTTAAACAGCCAGTTCAGGTCGGCTTTCAGTCTCTACTCCCTTCCAGGTGTTAGTCTGGGCCATTGACTCTGGGTGATGTTCTGTTCTGATGTTATGGGAGTGGTGCTGATCACTTCCAGCCTGCATTGCAAAGTTAGCATGGTAATGATGCCAACCATACTGACCCTTGGTTAGTGTTGCTTTGCTGCTGGAGAGAGGGGTTCTGTGCATCACATAGTTTGCAATTTGCTTCTGTACCTTACCAGAAATGTACATTTCTGGGACTTGGGAAAGTATCTTGTGCACCCCAAATGAAGAGGCTTACTCTTTCATGTGGGATCTTCACATGTTGGCTTACATTATGACCCTGTTAAACACGGCTTCCAGCTCCCTCGTTGGCATTGACTCACTTATTTGATCTTCTCTGTCTCTTCATCCATGTTGGACACGTCAGAGATCACTAGCTCTTTCCACTTCTTTTCTGTGGCACTGTGATAATATCAAAAAAAATTTAAAAAAAGATAATAAATCAAAGAAAAAAACAAAAAAAGAAAAAAAAAGTTAAAAAAAAGATTTTTAAATGACACGATTATATTCAAAAATTCACTAAAGAGTAAAAAATCATTTTTTTTCTTGTACTATGAATTTGTTGGTCATATTGTAACTAAAAATAAAATTGTGGGCACTCATAAAAGAATTGATTTAATTCAATTAAAATCCATAGATTCATTAAAGTGAAATTTCTAACCAGTTTAACTATGGAAAGAAAATGGCACATCATATAAAAGTTGATTAAAGTATTTTAATTATTTTAAGTATTTTTTAGCCACCCTAATGCCACACAGGCCTCAGCACATTACAAAAACCTTGACTTGGGTGGGAAGGGGATTTGACAGAAATGACATTAGCGACAGAGTGGAATCCAACCTACAATCTTAAAGTGAAACGTAACATTCATTAATGTTCATTTCTTATTTCAGAAAATCCTAACCATGGTGAAACCTTACATGTGTGAAGTACTGGAAATGTGCATTTGTCTATTGGAGAATCAAACCTTCAATCTTTCTTAGAAAAGACCAATATTTTATCCCCTGAGCCAATATTGCCAAATTACTGAAAATAGAATTTTTCCAAATTTCTATATAAATGATGAAAAATTGGTAAAATTAAAAAAAAATTAGTTCGTGAGCGTTGCTCTTGAACCTTCGACCATTTGATTAAACATCCAACACTTGAACCACTTGACAAATGCTGCTTAATTGTCATATTTTGTAATTTGACAAAACTTCAATATCAATTAATCAAAATTATTTCTTTTAAATAATTTGTCTACATTGGTCTTCAGCCTTTGACCAGTTGATCGAAAGTCCAACATGCTAAGCACTTGACCAACACTGCTAATTATTCAATTATACAGTATGTGTCAGCTAAAAGAACTATATATATGTGTTATCACTAAAAGTATAATATAAGGAAATGAAAAATGTAAATTTTACATAATTAATGTACAGATCCAGAGTCAAAACTGATGAAATATTGCATTGTCACTGGAGATTAGCATGCATAAAAAGTGTGAAGGAAATCGGTTTGGTAAATATGGGTAAAAAATTAATTGCAAATTTGACCCAGACAAACAGAGATTTGCAAGATTAATAAAATCGTGTAATAATAATAAAAATGAATAACACGAATTTGCATAAAGCACCCTAATTCTGGGTGTTCATAACAAAAGTAATGATTCACTTCATGAGGTACATAATAAACAAGAACTTGTTAAAATATGTGCTTCAATTTAAATGTTTAAAGTCTAAATATTCTTGGTCTTAATAAAAAAAAAATCATATTTGGAATCATTGACCGTTATGTAGTCTAAAATGATACCCCTCATGCTTATGTTTTAATCTTTCTGGAGTGGCTATCATAGGGCTAGGGCCACCGAAAAAAAGTTGAATATCAAAAATATTATATTCATGATCAGGAACTTTGAAATAACTTATGTAAGTGTTACCAATCCTCATTTTTGAAGTTTTGTGAAAAGCAGTAAATTTGACCCCTCATATTATATTAGGGATTGAACCCCTGGGGTTGGCACATGGGGCATGCACACCTTCAAGTCCTTTTGGTTCATTTTTGCTGAAGACACCTTTTGGTTTTCTCTTTATCATACATCTGTAATTTCTTGCACAGAATGTAGTCAAAAAATGCCCAGAAATTAGGATTAGACATCAATACAAGTTCGAATGGCATATGAGATGAGGGTATTTTCTCTTACTAGTGAATACGAAGGTGCCAAACAAAAAACTGAAGCTATTCAAAGTGTTCCTAAGTAAATGTTATGAATACTGTTTTCCATACACAGTTACACAAAACGGTCCAATTTTATTCCTAACATAGTTGTTTGGGAGTAAATCAGATGGTCATGGGAAATTTATACACCTTATTAAGCTTTGGAGAGAGACTTGAGAAGCATTGTGAGGTTTGTAGCAGAGAAATGAGACTAGTGGTATTGAGCAGCACAGGCATGGAGAAATTAGAACCTCCCTGTATTGGGAAGAAATTAAAGAGAGAACAAAGTAGAGGAGTAGTGTGGGTAAAACATGGAAAGACTACAGCAGAAGAAGGAGGAGAAGGCATACAGGTCTGACAACACACACTGCAGCTGTTTTAGGAGAGAGCTGCAGTTGTCTACCTGAGTGAGACAAGAGCCTCAATGATGACTTACATGGCATGTAGCAAAGGAATGAATATTGTGAATGTTATGAAAAGAGAACAACATGACTGGGTCATTAAAGAAATGTGCTGATGAAACCAGAGGGCATCATCCAGGGTACATTGGATACATGATAATACATGCAAGTAACCTGAAAGTGTGACTTAAGGACACAGCTTAAAGAAAGATCTGCAGTTGGAGAAGCAGAAGGCACATATGTTAGAGGGGAACATTTTTGTACACTGGGTGGTTTTCTTTTTCTCTTAGACAATACTTGGACAGCTGTCTATGCATTTCCGCAATGAAACACTCAGGTATCAAGGGGGAGTCCCAAACAAAGATGTAGAGACTGTGTCCAGAAGGGGAAAGAATTGTGCCCTCACTGTTTCCTCTGTGATCAGATGGGACATAGAGCTGTTGGCTGTACCAAGAGGTGAGATTCGGGAAACTGGACACGGCCAGTAACCAAATAGGAGTAACAGGTCCCTTCAGGCTGAGGTTCCCACAACACAACAGTCACAACACAAAAGACACTAACTCAAACACAGTGAAAAGGAAAATGCAGAGACTAGCAAGGACAAATAATGAAACACCAGACTCAGGGTTTGATCATTCCGATGAGGAAACTGAAACCTCATATGGCCTCTGCTGCTTGCTACACTGTCCTGTGTTTCAGATCTGAGGTCACAGAACCTGTCTTGCTCCAGGTTCAGAGCCAAAGCCCAACAGTTCTACCCTGAACCACAAGAACGACAGCAACCTGACAGAAATCCAAAGCAAGGAACAGTAATGGAACAGAAACAAGGACTTAAAATGTAGACCAGTATTGCAGAACCCCAGGTTGGAAATATTGATGACCCAATGAAACCCACAAAAGGTCATTGAGACCTAGGAACAGAACAACAGAATAACAGAGAGGTGGAGACTTTAAGAAGATCAGCTTATACTGTCAAACCCAGACAGGCATTCACCTACCAAAGACTGGGGCAGCCATCATACCAGCCTTGGAATCCTGGCATCAATTCAGTTATGCAGTATCATATATATCTGTTACCAAGCCACACAATAATGTATCAAGCATACCCAAGATAGGATTATTATCCAAGACCAGTTGTTGAGACACACTAGGCACTGAATCAAAGGCCTAGCCTTTAGAGAAAGATGTCAGAAGACATCTAAAAAAAGAGACTTCCTGCTTATCTTAGCGAGTAAAGATGATTAAAACAATTGTCTGGGACACACAACGGTTAAGTCTGGGGTTGTGTCAGAGGGGATCGTTTTTGTACATTGGGTGGTTTCCTTTTTCTCTTAGGCAAAAAACATGTAAATAATAAATGTAAAAGCCTATATATGAAGGAGCAATGGGCACCATTAGTGATAAGTGAAAAGGTAAATTTCCTAAATAATTCTGTTATAGATTATTGTTTGTGGCTGTCTACAGGACGTAGATATTTACCTGTCTTGCAAAAGACTTACCTGCTTTGAAGATCAGACTGTTTTAATTGGTATCTCATCAACATATAATACTGTGATACAGAACTGCCTGCTTTCTTTTAAAAATTAATGTGTTCTGGGGACATTGATTTCTAATCAGCATACAATGGTATATGTAATTCTTAACAGTTGACAACAATACTGTTGTTTAACTAATGAAAATGTGTTTACTCACCACCCAGTTTAAAGAAACCTGTGCGCTATTATCTTTAAATTTCATGAGTTCCCAGACTATTAATAAAACAGCGTAGACAGATATTTGAAATGTGTTTAGATTAGATTACCTAGACACCAGTCACACATACAAGATAGCAGACTTATCAGGTGTAAAATTTCAGAAGTAAATTTTAAATTGTGCAGCACACTACACAACTTCTAGTTGGAGAGCATTTCAAACTTAATAACTGTAGATGATGAATCTTATTGCCTTGTCAGATTACATGACTAGTAAATTGGAGGGATACAGATTACATGACTGCTTCAGGACTTCCATCACAGTTTCACATTTACAAAATATAGCAAGTTAGACTTTTCTGACAGCCAATTATTGTGCTGCCAGGCAGTTCTGGTGCAGAATGAATGCTTTCCAGCCCTTTCTTTTTCCTTTTGGCACTCTGTCATGGTATGAATAATACAAGACATCAAACAGACAAACCTCCTTTCTGATTGCAAGAAGCAAAGCACCCATTTGGCTCGTTTGCCTGTAGCTGCATTGGACGTCGAGGTGAGTACTCTTTGGTCTTCAGCCACTGTATCCACAGGAGCTCATCAGAGAAAATCAAGGCAGTTTAATTTTTTTGGGGCAAATTGGAGACCCAGCTGACTGAGTTGTAATGGTTATCAGACTACATAATTGTATCCAGCTTACTAAGATTATGCATATGAAGGTTATGAATGAAAGTAGGTGGAAAATTCTTATAATGTGACAGGGACTTAAGTTGATGATTCTTTTTTCATGGTGAAATAACAGTGACGTAATTGGAAATCTGGGCAGAAACCCGTGAAATGAAAGAAGAATATGAAAGGCAATTCTGTGTCTCATCATGAAAGCAGTGATAGGACAAACCCTAAGTAGAAAGTAGAACGCTGATGGATGAAAACTAGACAGTGAAGAGAGTCCAATACCACACCTTTAGGCAAACATTTTAGAGTTTCTGAGGAGAAGATGTAGAGTTAGCCCAATGTACAGAAGAGGACAAACCAGAAATACAGGATTTCAAATAGTCCAGCACAGAACCTCTGATTCCAATTTCACTTGGGAGGAAGGAAACAGATAACCATGGAAAGGTTAATTGTGTCAAAGGCTGATAAAGGGGTGGAGAGGATTAGAATAGTTAGAAAGCAAAGAATTTATAACTGAGTGTAAAGCATTCCTTAAGGAATGGCCTTTGAAGAAACCAGACTGAAGAGGACCATGCAGGGCAGTAATAACAGCAAATGAGCTGAGAGATGCCTTCTTGAAAATGGCATTGGTTATTACTACTTTTGCTGTGATGGGTACTATATCAGACTTGAATGTGAACTAAATGTAACAAAGTCGGATGACATACTTGAGTGTGAGATAACAGTATTTGTATAAATTTATAGTTTCCTAATAACTTTGCTACGTAATTTTGGAGCAAGTACACTAAAGAGAATACAATTCTCCAAATGCCAATTTTGGCTTCTTTTTCTAGTTCATTGCTTTTTGAAGCATTTCTGCACTAAGGGACACAACACTTATGTTAATTTCTTGGCACAGCAGACATGATAATAGGTATGCAAGAACATTTACATGGCTAAACAAAAGGCAGGTGTATAACATGTTGTGACAATGTGGCAAAGTTCTACAACAAGAGGATTTATGAGATTACAAGATGCCAGGGGATAAATGGCATAGGATAACAGCTCTTGAGAGTGAGCTTAAAAGGCCTTCCAGCAACTGCTGTGGGAAGCAATTTTTATGATATTGTGCCTTCTAATTTCATGCTATTAGGTACAAAAAGAACCTGAAGCCTGCCAAGATCATTTATCGCTTGAGTAAAACTAAATAAATCCGTTTATCCTCACCAAAGGTTTTCTTGATATTTTTGAATTCAAAAATGTCAAACCTTAACATGCTTCAGCTTTTACATTCTACAGAAAAATAAGGAATACTGTAAAATATGAAATGAAATGCAGGAGTCAATGAATCCAAGAAGCTGTGCATTTTAATGCCCTTCTCATGACGCAGTTCTACTTATTGTAAAGACAAATCAGTTAGTAACAGATAGCAGAGTAAGATCATGTTTCACGGTTTGTATTGGGGCTAGTGCCAAAACGGTCCGGAAATTAAATAATCAGGACTGTATTATGATACTTCTGCTCATTTAATTGGAAACATATGAGTTTAGAAGTTGCTGTCAATTTGGTATAACCATGTATAAATCAGAAACGAGTATTTCGATCATAAACTTTTTCTGTGACTGTAAAGCACATGCCGACTGCTGGGCTAATACCCAACATACAACTGCTGCAGTTGGCCCAAAGTGAGCAGGTCCTGCTGTGGCTGTCTTCTTTGATAGACCAAAGACAATACCACATAGCGCAATAACTGCTAAATACATTGTACTTGGCAACTTCTCAGTCCATCCATCTATTTTTTAATTGACTTCAAGGTTTCTTTAAAATGCATAAATCACAGAATGGTAAAGCAAGAAGTATTGCATTTTATTCAAATCAGATGTCCCCACTCCTAGCCACATGAAGAGAGCAAACAAAGAGAAAGATTTAATATAACATAATCACTCAAAGGTACAGAAATGTCCAAACCGTCAGCAGTGGTGCATCATGTTCAATCAACTGAGGACAACACTGATAAATGCTTGCCAGATTCTACAACATGTTTAAGTTATTCTCTGCAAAACATAATTTAATTTTATGAAATTTTAGGGAAAATAGAACCGTTACTCACCTCCTTCAATCTTTTTTTTTATCTAAGCCTGTTTATCTAGTTCAGGATTTTGGAGATGCAGAGGCATGAATCAACCCTGGATTGAGCAGCAAAAAGGTTTTTTAAACATTTTTAAAAATTCCAAATGAAAAGCTAGACAGTTTCAACTGTGCAACACAAGAAGAATCACTGAGGCATGTTGATTGATTCCAGGGCTATTCCATGTATAGACAGGCACATGGACAGACATGACAATAATATAGCAATGTATGTCAAGAAAACATGAATAGGCTGAAAAAGTCCAGTGGAATGTTAACCATAGTGACAGGGTTCAACATTTTTCATTTAGTCATGGGCACACAATTATATTTGATTCTTAATTTCCTACTGAGCATAGAGAGAAGGATATTGAATAATACACTTTAAAATCACAGAACATTAGCTTTACCTTTATATACTTTATATATTTGGTATAATGGTCAGGTTAGGTGAATTGGCGTTGCAAAATTGCAATTTGAGCGTGTGTGTGTACTCAATCTGTGATGGGCTGGTACTCCAGATGGGGATCTTTTCCTGGTGTAAAGGCCAACCCTGACACAGACAGGCATAGGACACAGTTATAACAGCACATGTGATTTGTTTTTCTTTTCCCTTGTGGGAAATGCCTTCCCCATTCCGCACAAGTCTAACTCACAGTACCAAAGCAAAATACACTTCTTTTCTTTCTTTTTCTTCTCTTTCTCCTTCACTCTCCCCCAGCAAGCATCGTCCTCCTTCTCCCGACTCTGGCTCCCAGAGAAGTGGCTGCTGGCTCCTTTTACAATACACCCGGAAGTGCTCCAGGTGCTTGATGACCTATTTCTGGCTGCACTTCCAGGTGTGGCGGAAGAGCTACTCTGTAGGGCTCAGCAGCAGCTACAGCATGGTGGCATCCATGGATCCCAACAGGGTTGCACCAAACTCCAACTCCCATGAAGCCCTAGCACTGCTGGGGAGGTAACACTCTGGTTAGGCAGGCTCCCCCGGTCTGCCACACAGGCTTGAGCCCAATGCTTGCTGGAATAGGCTCCATCTTTCCTGCTTAGAATAAGTGGGTTTGGAAAATGGATGGATGGTATGTAACAGTACCTTGCCAGCATGGATTCAATGCATTTTTAAGTTTCATTACATCAGGCAAAATTACACAAAAAAATACGATTTTTTATTTACATAGAATGTGATCTGTGTTGCAATAAATTAATCAATACCAATTAATCTCCACATCACAGTTTCATACACTATGGGTTACTGCTGTTGGGTCACATAGTTTTGTAACTCATTGTTGTATTTAAAGGGAATGGGTTGTGTATGGTTTGTGAGTAAGTATCTCACAATTGGTTGTTTAAGCAATCCCCATTGCTGCTCCATATGTCGATGGCAATTCTTCAATGAGGAAACCCCACCAACTCCCGCTATGACTGTTGGTGATGATTCTCCAAGGGGAAACCCCCACCCTGCTATAACTGTCAATGTAGATTCCCCCTGGACTGACAGTTGTCATGGACTGGCTTACGAAGAAACTCTGCTCTTCATGATGTATCCTTTGAGAAACAGATGGTGCACAATAAATGATAACCAAAACTTTTACTTATGCCAGCAAGCCGGCTCTCTTGAAGGTCTCTTTGAATCCTTGGCCCATGTACTGTAATTAGACGGTTATCATCCGTTCTTTGAACTACACCTACCAATATCTAACCTTCAGATTTCAATTAAGATCATTATGTTCAGCGCCATTAAAATTTGATTTTTGATTCATTTATTTGTTTCTTTATCTGAACAGAAACCTAGAACAGCATGGCTGTATGGTTACGTTTTATTCATTTTTGGATGGTTTGTCTAAGTGATCCCAGTTGATTTTCAGTGCAGTCAAGGCCACTTTAATTCAGAAATGGTCATTCTTTTCAGTAATGCTGATGTTTACAATTCTTTCTCATGTTTTTTATTCTTTTTGAATGATTATAATTATGAATTCTGTTGGAAATTTAAAAGAAAAGCCCTAAGGTTCAAGATTCAAGGTTTTCATTTAGTGATGTTTACACAAGAAGATATAATCGTTGGCAACAATACTTTAAAACACCTTTGTCTCAGAAGTATTTGAAGTCCATCTCTGTTTCCTTGCTTTCTGGGTTTTACAGCTATTATTTAGTCTGTTTTGTTCACAGTACATGAGGGTTTTGGTGATAGCTGCTCTCATTGATAGCACTGCATCCTGTTTGTAGATGAACAGCACAAGCCACCACCTGGGATTTCCTGCACAGGTAGTGTGTAAATGTTCCAGTGAATTACAAAAGTGTTATTAATCAAAACTAGAAAGCTTTCACAAATATTGAAAAGCATTTTTTTTAAAGAAGACCTACTGAGAGACTAGTAATAGAAAACGAAAAAAACATTAAAAAAAAGGCATAAAATGTCTGAATCACGAATTAAAGGGAAAGAAAGTATTCTCTCACCTAACAGGTTTAAAAGCTAAAATAGTATTTTTACAGGAGACCCACTTACTAAGCAAGGATCAGTTCCGGCTGCAAAAGGACTGGACTGGCCAAATGTTCCATTCTAGCTTTACAAAGAATCAGCATCAGATGATCCTGAAGGGAGATATGTGATGGTCATGGGCAACTTATTTAACTGTAAAATGATTTTGATAAATGTTTATGCACTGAATGTCGATGATAAGGAATTCATGCAAAATGTATTTGCATCCATTCCCAATGTGAACACTCATAAAATTATAATGGCTGGGGACTTTAATTGTGTTTTAAATCCACTCTTAGATAGGACTCCTGTCACAGGGGGGACGACATCTAACACTGCAAAGACAATTACACAGTTTGTATCTGACCACAACTTACCAGACCCCTACCCCAACTTACCAAACCCAAACTCAAGAACATATTCTTTCTGCTCACCAGTACATCATTGCTACTCAAGAATTGATTATTTTTTTATAGATAATAATTTCTTGCCTATGATTAAATCTTGCAAGTACGATGCTATTGTTATTTCCGACCAAGCACCTCTGATCTTGGAGCTAAAGTCACTATGCCCCACACACTCACCTCGCAGATGGCGTCTTAACCCACTTCTATTAGCAGACAAGAACTTTACTTAATTTATATCGAAACAAATCAGTTTCTTCCTAGAGACAAATACATCTTCAGAGGTTTCTGCAGGAATACTCTGGGAAACTTTAAAGGCCTTTTTAAGAGGACAGATTATTTCATATCTTTCCCACAGGAATAAATTAGAAACCAAGAAAGTATCAGAACTAAAAAACGAAATTACAAGAGTAGATGAAGCACATGCCAGGCTTCCAAGTGAGGCTCTACATAGGAAAAGGCAGGCTCTGCATTCAGAATTCAACCTCTTGACAACTAAAGAAACTGAACAACTAATTTATAAATCCAGGCATCATTACTATGAACACAGAGAGAAAGCTAATAAGCTTTTAGCTCAACAATCCACAAGCAAGAAGTTCGCAATGCAATCCCAGTAATCACCAAAGCAAACGGAGATGAAATCATTGACCATAAAAATATAATTCACACATTTATAGACTACTATAAATCCTTATATTCTATTGAGTTTAAAGAAGACAACACACAATCTAATGCAGTTCTGGATACATTACAGATGCCACAAATAGGTACTTTTAGTGCAGAGGAACTGGATAAACCTCTGGCACTATCAGAATTACTAGAAGCTATAAAGTCACTTCAAGGCGGGAAAGCAGCAGGCCCTGATGGCTACCCTGCAGAATTTTATAAGAAATTCTCCACTCAGCTAGCTTCCCTCCTATTAGCAACATTTACAGAAGCTAGAGACAGTCAAATTCTACCTCAAACTTTTTGCCAAGCATTAATCACCGTCTTTCCTAAACAAAATAAGGACTTATTACAATGTGCATCATATAGACCAATTTCACTTCTGAATAATGATGTTAAGATACTCTCAAAAATCATAGCTAGAAGGATGGAGAAAGTGCTGCCTTCAGTAATATAACAAGATCAAACTGGATTTATCAAGGGTCCACACTTATCTTCCAATATTCGATGCCTGTTTAATGTAATATACTCACCTTTTCACTACATTAGAGAAATTTGGGTTAGGCCCGAACATTTGTGCATGGATCAAACTACTGTATACCAATCCAGAAGCTTCAGTTTGTATTAACAACATTTGTTCAGACTACAGTAATCCCTCGCTATATCGCGCTTCGCCTTTCGCGGCTTCACTCCATCGCGGATTTTATATGTAAGCATATTTAAATATATATCGCGGATTTTTTGCTGGTTCGTGGATTTCTGCGGACAATGGGTCTTTTAATTTCTGGTACATGCTTCCTCAGTTGGTTTGCCCAGTTGATTTCACACAAGGGACGCTATTGGCAGATGGCTGAGAAGCTACCCAACTTACTTTTCTCTTTCTCTCTTGTGCTGACTCTCTCTGATCCTGACGTAGGGGGTGTGAGCAGGGGGGCTGTTCGCACACTTAGACGATACGGACGCTCATCTAAAAATGCTGAAAGATTATCTTCATGTTGCTACCTTCTGTGTGCAGCTGTGCTTCGCATACTTAAAAGCTCAAAGGGCACGTATTGATTTTTCTCTGTCTCTCTCTCTCTCTCTCTCTCCGTGTTCCTGACGGAGGGGGTGTGAGCTGCCGCCTTCAACAGCTTTGTGCCGCGGTGCTTCGCATACTTAAAAGCCAAACAGCCCTATTGATTTGTTTGCTTTTCTCTATCTCTCTGACATCTGCTCCTGACACGCACTCCTTTGAAGAGGAAGATATGTTTGCATTCTTTTAATTGTGAGACGGAACTGTCATCTCTGTCTTGTCATGGAGCACAGTTTAAACTTTTGAAAAAGAGACAAATGTTTGTTTGCAGTGTTTGAATAACGTTCCTGTCTCTCTACAACCTCCTGTGTTTCTGCGCAAATCTGTGACCCAAGCATGACAATACAAAAATAACCATATAAACATATGGTTTCTACTTCGCGGATTTTCTTATTTCGCGGGTGGCTCTGGAACGCAACCCCCGCGATGGAGGAGGGATTACTGTACTTTTAAACTAGAATGTGGTACCAGACAAAGTTGCCCCTTGTCACCACTGCCATTTGCAGTCACCATTGAACCACTGGCGGTCCACTGCCGAAATTCTTATCAGATAAAGGGGATTTTCAGAGAAGGACTGGAACAAAAAATTTCTCTATATGCAGATGATATGGTACTGTATATATCAGACCCACAAAATTCTGTGCCTGCAATCTTAACAGCACTTACAGAATTTCAAAAGATCTCTGGTTTCAGAATTAATTTGAATAAAAGTGTACTCTTTCCAGTGAATTCTCAAGCACACAATATTAGATTGGACACCTTCCCTTTTATCATCGCAGATCAGTTTAAATACCTAGGGGTAAACATCACAAGTAAACATAAAGCTCTTTATCAACAAAATTTCGCCGTCTGTATGGAAAAAATTAAGCAAGACTTGCATAGATGGTCAATCCTTCATCTCACTCTAGCTGGAAGAATTAACATTGTTAAGATGAATATTCTTCCTAAGCTACTTTTTTATTTTGAAACATTCCAATATACATTAATAAATAATTTTTTAAGCAATTAGATTCAACAATAACCTTATTTATTTGGAACTCAAAACATCCACGTATCCAAAGAGTGATCCTACAAAGACCTAAGGCAGAAGGTGGCATGGATCTACCCAACTTTCAGTTTTATTACTGGGCAGCAAACATACAAGCTATAAAAACCTGGACACAAATAGATGAACATACACAGGCTTGGTCCGCAATAGAAGTAAAATCCTGCAGTACTTCTTTATATTCCCTGCTTTGTGTCCCAATAAATGTTATTTATCGGCAATATACTAATAACCCAATTGTGCTTCACTCACTCAGAATATGGAACCAATGTAGAAAGCATTTTAAGATGGAGAAGCTTTTATCTGTGGCACCTCTGCAAAAGAACCACCTCTTTCAACCCTCGCAAACATATGCAGTTTTTAATATCTGGAAAAGATTTGGGATTAAATTACTTAGAGATCTTTATATAGACAACATCTTTGCATCCTATTAACAATCCATCCATTCATCCATCCATTGTCTCCCGCTTATCCGAGGTCGGGTCGCGGGGGCAGCAGCTTGAGCAGAGATGCCCAGACTTCCCTCTCCCCAGCCACTTCTTCTAGCTCTTCCGGGAGAATCCCAAGGCGTTCCCAGGCCAGTCGAGAGACATAGTCCCTCCAGCGTGTCCTGGGTCTTCCCCGGGGCCTCCTCCCGGTTAGACGTGCCCGGAACACCTCACCAGGGAGGCGTCCAGGAGGCATCCTGATCAGATGCACGAGCCACCTCATCTGACTCCTCTCGATGCGGAGGAGCAGCGGCTCTACTCTGAGCCCCTCCCGGATGACTGAGCTTCTCACCCTATCTTTAAGGGAAAGCCCAGACACCCTGCGGAGGAAACTCATTTCGGCTGCTTGTATTCGCGATCTCGTTCTTTGGGTCACTACCCATAGCTCATGACCATAGGTGAGGGTAGGAACATAGATCGACTGGTAAATTGAGAGCTTCGCCTTGCGGCTCAGCTCCTTTTTCACCACGACAGACCGATGCAGTGCCCGCATTACTGCGGATGCCGCACCGATCCGCCTGTCGATCTCACGCTCCATTCTTCCCTCACTCGTGAACAAGACCCCGAGATACTTGAACTCCTCCACTTGGGGCAGGATCTCGCTACCACCCCTGAGAGGGCACTCCACCCTTTTCCGGCTGAGGACCATGGTCTCGGATTTGGAGGTGCTGATTCTCATCCCAGCCGCTTCACACTCGGCTGCGAACCGATCCAGAGAAAACTGAAGATCACGGCCTGATGAAGCAAACAGGACAACATCATCTGCAAAAAGCAGTGACTCAATCCTGAGCCCACCAAACCGGACCCCCTCAACGCCCTGGCTGCGCCTAGAAATTCTGTCCATAAAAGTTATGAACAGAATCGGTGACAAAGGGCAGCCCTGGCGGAGTCCAACTGTCACTGGAAACGGGTTCGACTTACTGCCGGCAATGCGGACCAAGCTCTGGCACCGATCGTACAGGGACTGAACAGCCCTTATCAAGGGGGCCGGTACCCCATACTCTCGGAGTACCCCCCACAGGATTCCCAGAGGGACACGGTCGAATGCCTTTTCCAAGTCCACAAAACACATGTAGACTGGTTGGGCAAACTCCCATGCACTCTCCAGGACCCTGCTAAGGGTATAGAGCTGGTCCACTGTTCCGCGACCAGGACGAACACCACACTGTTCCTCCTGAATCCGAGGCTCGACTATCCGACGGACCCTCCTCTCCAGGACCCCTGAATAGACTTTTCCAGGGAGGCTGAGGAGTGTGATCCCTCTGTAGTTGGAACACACCCTCCGATCCCCCTTCTTAAAGAGGGGGACCACCACCCCGGTCTACCAATCCAGAGGCACTGTCCCTGATGTCCATGCGATGTTGCAGAGGCGTGTCAGCCAAGACAGTCCTACAACATCCAGAGCCTTGAGGAACTCCGGGCGTATCTCATCCACCCCCGGGGCCCTGCCACCACGGAGTTTTTTGACCACCTCGGTGACCTCAGTCCCAGAGATGGGGGAGCCCACCTCTGAGTCCCCAGGCTCTGCTTCCTCATTGGAAGGCATGTTAATGGGATTGAGGAGGTCTTCGAAGTACTCCCCCCACCGACCCACAACGTCCCGAGTCGAGGTCAGCAGCGCACCATCCCCACCATATACAGTGTTGACACTGCACTGCTTCCCCTTCCTGAGACGCCGGATGGTGGACCAGAATCTTCTTGAAGCCGTCCGAAAGTCGTTCTCCATGGCCTCCCCAAACTCCTCCCACGCCCGAGTTTTTGCCTCAGCAACCACCAAAGCCGCATTCCGCTTGGCCTGCCGGTACCTATCAGCTGCCTCCAGGGTCCCACAGGACAAAAGGGTCCTGTAGGACTCCTTCTTCAGCTTGATGGCATCCTTCACCGCCGGTGTCCACCAACGGGTTCGGGGATTGCCGCCACGACAGGCACCGACCACCTTACGGCCACAGCTCCGGTCAGCTGCCTCAACAATAGAGGCACGGAACATGGCCCATTCGGACTCAATGTCCCCCACCTCCCTCGGGATGTGGTCGAAGTTCTGCCGGAGGTGGGAGTTGAAGCTACTTCTGACAGGGGGCTCTGCCAGACGTTCCCAGCAGACCCTCACAACACGTTTGGGCCTACCACGCCTGACCGGCATCCTCCCCCACCATCGAAGCCAACTCACCACCAGGTGGTGATCAGTTGACAGCTCCGCCCCTCTCTTCACCCGAGTGTCCAAGACATGTGGCCGCAAGTCCGACGACACGACCACAAAGTCGATCATCGAACTGAGGCCTAGGGTGTCCTGGTGCCAAGTGCACATATGAATACTATGCTTGAACATGGTGTTCGTTATGGACAATCCGTGACGAGCACAGAAGTCCAATAACAAAACACCACTCGGGTTCAGATCGGGGGGGCCATTCCTCCCAATCACGCCCTTCCAGGTCTCACTGTCATTGCCCACGTGAGCATTGAAGTCTCCCAGCAGAACGAGGGAGTCCCCAGAAGGTATGCCCTCTAGCACCCCCTCCAGGGACTCCAAAAAGGGTGGGTACTCCGAACTGCTGTTCGGTGCATACGCATAAACAACAGTTAGGACCCGTCCCCCCACCCGAAGGCGAAGGGAGGCTACCCTCTCGTCCACCGGGGTAAACCCCAATGTACAGGCTCCAAGTTGGGGGGCAATAAGTATACCCACACCTGCTCGGCGCCTCTCACCGGGGGCAACTCCAGAGTGGTACAGAGTCCAGCCCCTCTCAAGGAGATTGGTTCCAGAGTCCAAGCTGTGCGTCGAGGTGAGTCCGACTATATCTAGCCGGAACCTCTCAACTTCGCGCACTAGCTCAGACTCCTTCTCCTTCAGAGAAGTGACATTCCACGTCCCAAGAGCCAGCTTCTGTAGCCGAGGATCGGACCGCCAAGGTCCCCGCCTTCGGCCACCACCCAACTCACACTGCACCCGACCTCCTTGGCCCCTCTCATAGGTGGTGAGCCCATGGGAAGGGGGACCCACGTTGCCTCTTCGGGGCTGTGCCTGGCCGAGCCCCATGGGTGCAGGCCCGGCCACCAGCCGCTCGCCATCGAGCCCCACCTCCAGGCCTGGCTCCAGAGTGGGGCCCCGGTGACCCGCGTCCGGGCAAGGGAAAACGCCGTCCAAAATTGTTTTTCTTCATAGGAGGTTTGTTTAACCGCTCTTTGTCTCATCCCTCACCTAGGACCAGTTTGCCTTGGGTGGCCCTACCAGGGGCATAAAGCCCCGGACAACAGAGCTCCTAGGATCATTGGGACACGCAAACCCCTCCACCACGATAAGGTGGCGGTTAAAGGAGGGGCCTATTAACAATTACATTCCAAATTTAACTTTCCAGCCACACATTTCTTTCACTATCTTCAAATTAGGAACTTTGTTAAACAGAACCTGCCCGATTTTCCTCATGTTGTACCTACCTTCATGCCAGAAAAAATATTGCTCAATTTCAAGGACTTAAACACCATCTCTGCAATATATAAAATTATCTTGCAGTCCCTCCCTTTTAAAGATCCAAGAGGACAATGGGAAAAAGGTCTCTTAAATCAATATATCAGAAAAGGAGTGGAAAATAGCAATGTAGAGACTTCACTCGAGCTCCATATGCGCAAAGCATACAATTATTCAACTCAACATTATATATCAAGCACATCTGTCTCGCCTAAAACTGCCCAAAATGTTTCCAGTGCAAGATCCAACCTGCGAACGCTGCAATCAAGTCCCAGCCTCACTAGGTCACATGTTTTGGGCCTGCACCAAATTAACATCATTTTGGACCAAAATTTTTAAGTGCCTTTCAGACAGCCTTGGTATCACAATCCCTCCTAACCCATTAACAGCTGTGTTTGGTGTTCTTCCAGATGGGTTTAAAGTGGAGAAGGACAAACAAACTGTGGATGCATTCACTACACGTTTGGCACGCAGACTTATTTTGCTAAACTGGAAGAATCCTAACTCTCCTCTTTTAAGTCAGTAGGAAACCGATGTTTTATACTATTTGAAATTGGAAAAAACCAAATATTCAATTAGAAGATCTGTACAGAATTTTTTCAAAACTTGGCAGGATCTAATCAATAATATCTTAGAATAAGCTCGTAATGCACCAAGGTAGCAATTATCTCCACATTTCTTTTTCTTCTCCATTTATCTCTATTACCCTATTAAACTCATCAATTTAGGTATGTTTACAAGCCTTACGTTTTACTCTGTTGGCCATGCTCTCTCTCTCAGGGGTGGGGGGGTGACTTGTTTTCAATACAATCTTTTGTAAAAATTGATCTATTTGTATGGAATGATTACAATAAAATTAATAAAATAAAAAAAGACATAAAACACAGAGAGATGTGCATTGCTTTTGATTAAAATGTTTATTGTTTGTGTCTTAATGGCCACCATTTTTGTCAGTTCCTAGTATTAACATTTGCATTAAGACTGAATGAGTAAGTTGTGGATGTCAATTTTCCCTGTGGTTGACTGGCATCTTTGCCCAGGGCTTGCTCCAGCCACGTGAAACCAAGGTATGGAATATAAATTAATGATCTTGCTGTGAAGTGCAAATTTTTTGTTGCAAATCTCAGAGAGCAGTGAAATATTCAGTCAAGATCATTAGAATTCATAAGTAGTGTTATATGAGCAAACTGAGGCAATTATAGAAGGAACACTTTGATAAAAAAAAAAGTTAAAACTTAAAACAGTCTTTGTTTGTGAATTGAATTATGTGAGACAATCATAATTATCTCTGGTTGTTAAGTCAAAGAATGAATATACTTTCTCTATATATTACATTTAGTTGATGCCATTGATTTCAGATCAAGATCTTGATGATACTTCAGTTGGTGTCAGCTGCCTTTTCAGTATAAATTTCCAAGCCCTAGATTCCATTTCTTTCATCGGTGCCTTCAGTGTCTTGCATCCCTGAACCATTAGTGAATTAAATAAAATGACTGGTTTGAGCTACTCATCTGGCAGAAGGGGATTATGGGCTCACTTTACCATAGTGGTGTTATTTCAATGAGCAAACAAAAAGAAAGTTGTGTTTACTTGGTGTCATATCTTGACAGGGGATTAAACATCTCTCTATGAAGGAGGTCAAAAGGAAGCAGGTGGGCTAAATCTTATCCTCTAAATGTAAGTATTGCCTAATTAAATTAAAATGAGTCATCATCTTCAAATTTCTGAAATTGTAATCAGCCCTTCCAGAGTGGAAGTGTAGAGGGCCCATATGAAGTATCTGTGAAGGAAATTTGTAAAACTAACATTTCCAATATGCTCCTTTTTGGTTATAGAACTCAGTTGATATTATTGGTAACTATCTGAAAACAGAAAAAATAAATTTATCTTGTTCTTTGAAAATCATTGTATGATAGAGTATCATTTGAGTATATATTGTATGCTATTTAAACTAATGCCTTTTGTATATCAAAGCATATTTCCCACACTGCTCAAAAATTGATTTATGTGTTTGTTTCCTACTCCTTATTCAGAAAAAGATCCCAGTCATGTAAAACACAATTTTACAGGAAAGTATATTCTTTTCAAGTGAAATAGTTAATCAGCAGAAATAATGTGGAATTTGTTTATTTATTGTTACTATTGTCATTATTAGATATTTATTATTTTATTTTGTTTACACCGTCCACTCAAGTATTTCTTTTCATGTTTTTCATCAGTTGTATGTAGTCTCCCTTTAAACCAGGAAATGCTGCCGGAAGATCATCAGGAAGCACCTGGAGCAAATCCGGGTGAACTATAAAAGAGGCCCCACCTCACTCCATTGAAGGAGCCGGAGTCGGGTGAAAGAGGACAGAGCTTGCGACGGAAGGAGTAGAAAGAGAGAAGAATGTCAGAAATCAATAGAGGGTGAATTGGGCACTATATTGTGTTGTGCATTGTGGATAGAAGAAGTAAAATGTGTGTGTTTTGGAACATTCTGTGTCTGCCTGTTTGTGATCGGGTCCAAAGTTCACTATATATATATATATATATATACATACACACACACACAAGGGTAAATCAAAAAGTAAAGGCAATTTGAAAATTGTGCAGTAACCACAATGGATAGAAGCTGAAGCAATACAAGATTCACACACACAAATTCAAAGACCCATCCTTTAACAATAAAAATCTATCCTTCTTGGTTATTATTAAAAGAAAACTAAAAATATGGCCTTACAATGATGCCAACAACAAAGCAAAACAATAAAAATTAACTGGCATGATAAGCACCCAAACTACCACCAATAATAGCCAATGGTGAGCAACACTGTCAAGTGGATGTTTTTCTCATTCTCTGGCTTCGCTCAGTTCAACCTTCTTAACCTGTATGACCTTAACAAACAGTAGGCCTGTTACTAAAACACACTAAAGGAATAAAACACACAATGTATAAGAAGAAAAGACAAACAAAAAGAAAAGAGTCTTTGCATGTTTTGGAATTATACAGGATAGTGTTAGGTACTACAGTACACTATGGATTATGTAAACATGTACAGTTACTACATCATCAGATCAGCTATAAATTTAACACTAGAATTACCAGAGCCTACGAAAAAACTCGTATATCCGGCCCACCTTAAATCGCTTCTTAAATCCGTTCACACCTCTCCGCCAGCATCCTTTGTCCTCTAAATGTGCTGATAAAAGACAAGCTGCCAGCAGCCGGCTATTCCATCCCCCCACCGACTTAGAACGTGAGCGAAGTTTTCCCAGCTCACGCCTTGATTGATTATGTGGGAGTGAAGTGGAGTTTTACAGTGGAAATAAGAGATCATTATTCTAAAGTAATCTGTGTAAACACATTGTTAAAACAGAAACTTTGTCATATTTTAGTAATAAATGTTACAAAATGTAGTAGGCATAAACTATAGAATGTGTAAAGCCCAAGTTCCAAAGATCAAATAAACACTTTGACAAAAGCTTCAAGGACAATACAACAGACTCTGTGGCGTAGCGTGTTAAGATTTGCCTCTTAGAGCACAACAGCTCTGCCGCCTTTCAGACCTGAGTTCAATTCCCCGCTAGAGATAAAAATGTTACTTTTTTTTTTTTTCTTTTTAACCTCAAACGGATATAAAATTTATAAATTGGTATGCACTGTCAGTTAATGAGATCGTTATATTTTCATGTGGGATGCTCCTTTTATAATATTTTTTTAACAATTGAGACTGCAATTAACAGGAACAACTGTCCTTATAACTGTTATTTTTAAGATCCATAACACACAGACAGACGAGCACTGCGTAATAGGGAGACAGACAGGCAGAGATATATAAATAAACAGGGAAGGCACATGTACTGAAAGAAGAAAAAAGATCAACGTGTGTTGTTCCTGTAGCAACTGAATGAGCTCACCCACTCTAACATCCCCCCCCCCCATCTGACTCTCTAAGTAAGATCGGGTGGAGGGGGGATGTTAGAGTGGGTGAGCTCATTCAGTTGCTACAGGAACAACGCACGTTGATCTTTTTTCTTCTTTCAGTACATGTGCCTTCCCTGTTTATTTATATATCTCTGCCTGTCTGTCTCCCTATTACGCAGTGCTCGTCTGTCTGTGTGTTATGGATCTTAAAAATAACAGTTATAAGGACAGTTGTTCCTGTTAATTGCAGTCTCAATTGTTAAAAAAATATTATAAAAGGAGCATCCCACATGAAAATATAACGATCTCATTAACTGACAATGCATACCAATTTATAAATTTTATGTCCGTTTGAGGTTAAAAAGAAAAAAAAAAAAAGTAACATTTTTATCTCTAGCGGGGAATTGAACTCAGGTCTGAAAGGCAGCAGAGCTGTTGTGCTCTAAGAGGCAAATCTTAACACGCTACGCCACAGAGGCTGTTATATTGTCCTTGAAGCTTTTGTGAAAGTGTTTATTTGATCTTTGGAACTTGGGCTTTACACATTCTATAGTTTATGCCTACTACATTTTGTAACATTTATTACTAAAATATGACAAAGTTTCTGTTTTAACAATGTGTTTACACAGATTACTTTAGAATAATGATCTCTTATTTCCACTGTAAAACTCCACTTCACTCCCACATAATCAATCAAGGCGTGAGCTGAGAAAACTTCGCTCACGTTCTAAGTCGGTGGGGGGATGGAATAGCCGGCTACTGGCAGCTTGTCTTTTATCAACACATTTAGAGGACAAAGGATGCTGGCAGAGAGGTGTGAACGGATTTAAGAAGCGATTTAAGGTGGGCCGGATATACGAGTTTTTTCGTAGGCTCTGGTAATTCTAGTGATAATAATGTCAGTATCATGATATGCTGTAAATAATTCTCAGAGGATTTCAGAAATTCCATTTATTGTCAAAATTATGACAAACAAAATACAATATTTTGAACATGTCTGTAACATTGCTCAAGGCCACTGTCATTATTATTTTTCCTTCTTAACATTCAAACAGTTGCTAAGGCACACATGTTTGTTCACATTTTCAAATGCCAGAGTAGATCTGTTTTTGTGCACAATATGAAAAAGAAAAAAAGGCAGCTGCACAATGCAGCATGGAACAAGAGCATCAAAGACTATTGTGAGGATGTATGCAAATAACTTTGCTTGTTTATGTTTAACAATATTTAGTTCCTGTTTTATGAAGTAAATAACATTACATATCACAGTATTGAATTACTTCTTTGAATACTCGTCATGGATATTTTGAATGCTTATAGTTGCGGGACCTTTAGAATGCCTAATGAAAGAAGGCCTTTTCTTATTAAGGCAACTATTGTTACATTACAGGTTTAGACACCACAGCATTCTCAACCTTTTTAAGGTGTGGTTTGGAGAAGTGATCACTTACATAAAATAACCCTAAAAGCAGCATTAAAAACTGTTGCTGTTTGTCATAACAAGAGCTGGAAAAAGTTCATGTGTAAGCTCGTCCTTGACCAATTGACTTCTGCTGAATTCTTAAGTCAAATTGGTCCAGTCCAAGGTCTTTTATCGACTTTTTTCTTCAAATGAACAAATTATGAAGGGGTGTTTCATTAAAGAAATAAATGAATTTTCTTTGATTTCTGAAGTTCATCTAGAAATTGCCATCTTCTTAAAGTCGTGCTCGCTGATCTATAGTTATGTACAGTTGGGGTGCAGAGAGCTGTGTCCCTGAAAAAATCTGGAAGCAACCAATTAAATGGCAGCCTCAGGTCACCAGCTTGCCAAAAGATCAAGGACTTACATAGACTCTCATTTGGCCAGTGTTCTTCACTCTGGAAACAAAAGGTATTCACACAGAAATTTTTGTATTCACACAGAAATTAAATAAATACAAGGTGGAACAAATTTTTAATGGATGTTGACATGTGCTGACACCAGGCATGTTGTGTAAATAAACAAATTTATTTCATGATTATTTCACATTACTTTATTAATTTAAGTAGAGTTTTTACAATATCTGGGGAGGTGGGCAGAGCCCCAGCACCACCAGAGCCCTGGCACCCTGAATTACAAACTGCAACTGTGGCCAATCTGTTATTCACGCCTCAGAAATACAGTAGAAAATGCTTTCTTCTTGCCAAGCCATAACATCACTGTAACGGCCATGAAATAATCATTCTTCTATCCATCTATCTAATTTTGAAGTTCTGTAGTCCATTTCAGGGTCTGGAAGGCTGGATCCTATTCTGAAAGTACCACACCTTTGACAGGACACTAGCCATCAGTCATGCACACAGGCTCACTTGCTTGTACAAGGCCAAGAAATTACAAATTTAGTCAAGAATTTTAATTCACCCTTGCCTTTTTATTTTACTCAAAAACTGGCCTCATTATAATGTTATAACTGAGTGATATAACCAGTGACAGCAATGGTGCCACTACTGTACAAGTTTACATATCAAATACTTTCATAATAAATGAGCAGAGGAATCCGTAGGAAAAGTTGGGGGGCCAACCGGGCCACCCCATTTAATGCAAGAGTCTAAAAAATAAAACTAAAACATGCCTGTGTTCGGATTCAGCGGGTTGGATAATGGATGGATGGATGGATGTTTATGACAATTTCAAAATTAGAATTTCCAAAGCAGCTAGGTAACTTATTCCTCCATTTAGTCACCATATCTTCTTTCATCATAATCCATTCTAGTTGTACCAGGCATGAGAGAAGAAGACACACAGGATGGTGTGTCACTCCAAAACAGGGCTTACAAACTGAAGTAACCACATTCACCCCCATAGGGTCAATTTATCATCGCTAGTCAATCCTACTAGCAAGTTAAAAGTATTTGGAAGGAGACTTACTGAAGCCTCCATGGGCTTTGGGAGAACATGCAAGACTAATAAAGACAACATAGCAAAAACAGACAGTGGGAATGAACCAGACCTGGATGGGGCACCAGTTCTTTGCCAAGCACACACACTCACTTACTTTCATATAATTTAGAGTCTCAAATGAACCAAATACCATTTCTTTGGACTACAACCAAAGCTCCTAGACCTTAACCACACACACAATTTGACGACATGCAGACTCCACACAAAAGGCCCTCCAGATGCAGTGAGGAAAGTGTTTTTCTATACCAAGGCCAAATATGGTGAGCTCCATTTAGATAATACTGAATTGTATTTCTTAAACACTAGCCACACTTCCCAGCCATATGAGGTTCATTAGGATTAGTCAGGAGTGTTTTTCTTGAAAAGGGAACATCCTTAGCCTATTTGTTTTACTGTTTAATGAATTGATGTTGGCTTCAAGTGTATGAAAATGGATTACTCATTTTTCAAAAAAGACTGGAAAAAAGTGCTGGATGGATTCCCATTGTGATACTTTACATTTTAGGTTTGTTTTCAGAGTCCTGTAATATGAAGGGCAATGATTAATGGTTCACCCTGAGGATTTTTTTAATACTTAATTCATACGTAGTATATACAGTACATATATTCATTTAGTGTTTTCACACACTTTTTTGCCTAAGACATTTTAGAGCAAAATGGACTTGAGTGCCATTCATTGTTTATTTGTCTATAATGACAAAGAGTAATGGCATTAAATTTCCATTTATTTCAAAATGTATTTTCTTCAAACAAGGATTCAAATGTTTCTGTTCATGATAGGCACAATTAATTCATTTTGGCAGAGGTTTCTTTGTTACTGCTTTTGTGCTCTTTCACGTCATTCAAACTTGCACTTTTACATTATTTAAAATTAAATACAGCATATTAAAATTATTCTGTTCTCAGTATATTAATGAGAAATATTTGCCATTATTTGGCATGAATAGTAATGTGTGTTGAACATCTATCCCTTGTAATGATCTTTCTAATTCTTCAATTTGTAGCTATAGAAAGGTCAAGAAATCATACAGAATTTGGGTAAAAACTAGAAAATTTTAAAAAAAGATGAACTGAGATTTCAGAAATTTGTGCGGTCTCAAGGTATAATGTTAGGGCATAGTAGGAATTGGGATTCACTGTAGCAAAACAATGATAGGACCTCATAAGGCCCTAATAGAAAGATAGAGACATGAAGTGGCAATGCTGACATAAGTGGTCATGCCAGGGAGAAAATATGGGTACGGTCATGAAGCAGTATGTCCTTCATTTGTGTGGAGAGCTCCAAAAGAACAAGCAGGGACACCAACATTACAGGAAGAAGTTGAGAAGGGAGAGGTGGCAATACCTTCTGACTAATATAAGACAGATGGACCCCATTGGGAAACATATGAGGGTGACCTGTGGCAGTCAAGATCGAACCAGGGGACTCTTGATTACAAGTCAGCAATTCTTACCACTGTGCCACGGAAACTGTTGTATCATCCTTGAACCCTTTATGAAAGTGTTTATTTGATCTTTGGACTTCAGGCTTCACACATTATATAGTTTATGTCTACATTTTGTCATTTATTACTAAAATATGAAAAAGTTTCTGTTTTAACAATGTGTTTACATAGATTATTGTAGAAAAGGTACACACACGAAATGCCTGTGTTCCAAATAACGATCTATTATTTCCCTATACAACTCTAGGTACCTGACTCCCAAGTAATCAAGGCTGGAACTGGGAGAACTTTGTGCCTGTTCTGCGGCGGTGGGGGGATGGAATAGTAGGCTGCTTGCTGCTTGTCTTGATCGGCACATTTACAAGACAAAAGATGCTGACGGAGAGGTCCGAAGGGATTTAAGGTGGGCCGAATTTATGAGTTTTTTCGTAGGCTTTGGTAATTCTAGTGTTAAACTTTTTATTTTATGATGTTTAGCAACTTAGTGTTTTGCAGTGTTGAATTCTGGCCTGACCTTTTTTGAATCTGGTCTTTTCTTAGTGGCTTTCAGCTTCCTTGCTGTTTTATTCTGTGCCTTAAGTTTTCTCATATCTATCTAATATTGACTCTGCTTTTTCAATTATGGATATTAAAAAAATATTTAGAATACTAATATGTTTGCCATGATCTGCACTTGGGAACTGTCAAACCTGCCAAGTCTGATGAGGCATCACTATGCTCTCTATCCTCATTATTTAGTCTTCACGTCATGGAGACTGCTGTCAGGAGGCTGCACCCACTGAGTGAGTGATCACCCCTGAAGGCATGGCCAAACATTGCTTGAATAACAAATCTGAAACAATCTGAATTTGTGTTGTTGCTAAGTTATTTATTTATTGTGAGGTTAAAATTGTGCTACTAAAATAAAACAAGAATAAAAAATAATCTGCAGTGCTTGCAACTCCTGTCATAATTAAATAGCACTCTTATGTCAACCCTCCTATTCAGAATGATTCTCAGGAGATCAAAATATTTAAATAAATATCTCCTCTGGGTTAACAGCTATTGAACCTTTGTCCATCTGGTGGAGTTGGTCATCTATTTGTCAGCCTCAAAAGTGCAGTAAAGATCTCCCTTTGCTCATCTGCCCTTTCTATCTTGTGATGTTTCGTGCCATCAGCTTTGAGTACAACCCTCAATACTTGGACATTAACACACAGTTACA
Organism: Erpetoichthys calabaricus; assembly: GCF_900747795.2. Taxonomy (NCBI): domain Eukaryota; kingdom Metazoa; phylum Chordata; class Cladistia; order Polypteriformes; family Polypteridae; genus Erpetoichthys; species Erpetoichthys calabaricus. The sequence continues at coordinate 89,758,528 of NC_041394.2, forward strand.
GCACTATGGCGATGCGGCGCTATTCCCCATGGGTGGTCCGGTTCACAAAATCCTCATTGCTGAAGAACCAAGTGGCTGGACTAGGCCAAGGGGATGCCCACGTAATACCTGGCTGTAGCAGATAGATTGTCATTTCTGGAGGGTGGGACTAGATCAATTGTCTGTCTGGGGGGTTGCCAACCATGATCCCAAGCTGTTTTGTCATGCTGTGTGTGTGGCAATACTCTGTACCAGTGCATGCTCCTCAACCTGACCTGACCTGACCTGACAAAGTGCTATAGTTAAGCCAGGGCTCCTCCTGTGGCTGGGATTCATATTCTTGTTTTATGTATTTTTGTTCACTTTTGGTTTTTGTTTTATGTTAATGATAGTTTCATGTACTGTGCTGGTGATGTTCCCTTGTGTTTTGTGAGTGGCTCCCCCCAAGAGTTGGAGACAATTGCCAATCACCACCAGGAACTGCCCTTCAACCTATAAATCCAGAGGGTTTCCTATAGTTCCTGGTGGGACTTTGTGTATTCACTATGGAAGGTTGGTGAGTTCTTGTGCTTTGGAACTTTTTGTGATTTTTCTTCTTTACTTGGAATTTATTTGATATTTCAACTTTTTGCTTTCTTTTTGACTTTTCTTTGAATTTCTAGTGTGGGAGCTGTTTTCCTAGAATTGCCTTTCTTGTTATAGGCAATTCCAATTTGCCTTTGTGCTCCATGGAAAATCATTTCTAGTGGAATACTGTTTTGTGAAAGAAAAATCTTTTATTTTCTAATGATTTCACGAGATTCTTTTGGTGTGTCCCCCACCTACTATTGGGGATTATTCGAAGTGTGTTTGTGAGTTAAGTATTTTGACACCCCAAGTTCACATTACACTAGAATCACTGACAAGGTCAGATTTTGTTACTAGGACACAGGTTAGACTTCTGGTATTCTTTAGTGTCTTTGTACCACTGACCCTTCAGTTACTTTAAAAATAACACATATCTAAAGGCGGATGCACATTATGCAACTTCAGCCCAATTTGCAAGCACCAGAGTTGTTTTTCATACAGGAACAAAATTGCTAGAGAGTCGTTGATGGCTGTAATATTTCTACTGCAAGTTTGAGATAGTTCCAACTAGATCTAAATGATTTGCAATTTTCTGATGGTTTTCTGACATGTCAAAAAATACCAACCTGACAAAGGTCAAGTGGGCTAATCCTATGACTGTAAAACATCTGTGAACATATAAGAATGAGTTAGGCAATTCCATGAAAGCTACCAACTCTATGGAATTTCTTTTGAGAAATATCGTGATTATTGGCCTTGTTAAATTCACTTTGCTTTGCGTTTGGTGAAATCATGGAAAGGTTTTGGAATTTTGTAGAACTTTGGAAAATGAATTGAAATCAATGGAGAATGAGAAAATTTTAAATGAATTACAGTGGTCTTTTAAGTGTCTCTGAGTGATAGGAAAACCACTGTAATCTATGCTGGACTGGTCACAGTACATCCTTCTGGTTCATGGGCTATAATAGCAGGGTGCTCCAGGAAAGAGAGAACTCATTTGGGTACGATCAACCTACCAGATGGCGCTCCATACTGTAATCTGACCACTCTTCTGATCATTATTACTGCAGCCAACAGTTGACTCTGCATTTTGTTCCTTTTTGCACCATTGTGTGTCTGTTATTTTTTGTTTAAACTTATTACTACAGTAAATGGGGAGGCCCGGTTGGCACCCCCAACATTTCATCTGGACTTGTGCATTCCTCTTGTTTGACAAAGTAGGGTTACAGTGAGTCTTGTTTTAGATAAGTGATCCCATGTGACATTGTTAAAAAGACCACAGACCTGTATGCCTTATTCCTGCCTCTGATTGGCTTTTGGTGCAAATCAGTTGTTAGCACTAGAATCCCTGAATCCTACGAAAAAGTTTGTAATCCGGCTCACCTTAAATTTCTTCGCACCTCTCCATCAGCGTGTTTTGTTTTGTAAATGTGGCGATCAGGACAAGCAGCAAGCTGTCCCATCCCATGCCTTGACAGAGCTCAACTCGGGTAAAAAGTTCTCCCAACAAAAGCCAAGGCTCCTTATCTGCATGTGAGGTGCCTGGAGTTGTGTAGGGTAAATAATACAGTATATCGTTATTTGGAATACATGCATTTCATGTGTGTTCTGTATCTACAAAGGTCTGGGTAAATGTAGGATGAAAGGAAATGCAAGGAAAGAAATGCTGAACACATACCTAAAGTAGAAACTTTTTCCATGTTATACTAATAATGATGTGAAGTGTATAATGTGTAAAACTTTAGTCCAAATATCAAATAAACACGTGCGTTTTTATTCAAGAATATAACCAAAGTAAAAAAAAAAAAATCAGTTTATAAGTTGTTGTCAATGAGTTACAAACCCAAGCTCAAAAGTCAATCAACAAAAAGCTAATATGTATTCTTGGATGGTGCAGAAGTAAGAACTTTTGCCTTATAACCAAAAGGTTGCCGGTTCAAGACCCGGCGCTTCGCATTTTGAGTAGTGAGCTATTATTATTATTATATTAATAAAAACATACATTTGATTTGAGTCTGTAACACCCAGTGTAAATTTTGGCTACTTGTAAAAGTTAACGCTTTTTTTATAATTCAGTTTTATTCTCTCAGTGATGATCACGTGGTACAACGAACTTGCCTCTCCCTCTCTGAGCTGATGCCATTTATCTCCATTCTTTTCACAAGAGCAGTGATGACCACATTGGTACTGTGGTTGATATCAGAATTATTTGTTGTACCGGCAATCAAAGATACAATGTCCCGTGACTGCTATCAGACTGGACAAAAGCAGAACCGTAACAACAGCTTCTTCACAGTGCTTTCACTGGCAAATAGACTGCTGCACCATAAACTCTGCTTGGAACCATAAGTAAAATGGGACTTCCACCTCCTGCTAAAGTCACTTTAGTATGCAAGCAATTCACCAAGTGTTTAGATCTGACAGTGCCATGCATGTTCAAATGACAACTCATGTTCTAATGGCATAGAGTTTTCAAATAGTGATGTTTTCATGTATGAATGTGTACATGTGCGAGAGAGGCAGAGACAGATTCAATCTCATTCAAGTGGTTACTGGAATATAAGATTAAACACTTTCGCAAAGGTATAACGAAACAAGTGTGCTTTTATTCAAGAATAAAACTGAATAACAAAAAATTCAAGTGACAACAAGATACCAAGCTTATATGCCTTCAACGATATCTTTTACAGGTAGCAAAACATTACACCAGCTGTTACAGACTGAAATCAAAGGCTTCTTCTTTTTGGACACATACACCGTCATCATGGCACTTTCTAGTGTTAAGTGGGCACAACTGTCCTCACAGGTGGCGCAGTGGTAGTGCTGCTGCTTTGCAGTAAGGAGACTGTGGAAGATTGTGGGTTCGCTTTCCGGTTCCTCCCTGTGTGGATAGTGCTTTGAGTACTAAGAAAAGCGCTATATAAATGTAATGAATTATTATTATTAATTATTATTACAAACTCCCCATGTCATAACATGTGAGAAAATCACCTAATGTGTGCCCAACCTCTGGAACTTTCCAGGTTTTTGTAGTGTTAAGGAGAGTGTGGTTTCACTAGTGCCTGTCCCATAGCATCTTGGGGTAATATAGATACTCTCACCCAGGCTGTATCTTTTTCTCTCTTTTCCAACCAAACCATTTTAGGGCTAACTGGCCTGGTGTGTTCTTCCTCCCGAACTTGTACAAAATATTACGAAACACAGTACATGCTCTCTCTTTCTCCTTTTCTCTTTCATAGGGTTTTGTCTCTCATTACTTTTTTCCTTTTGTGTTTGGCATCATTTGTCTACAGAGCTGCCCATCACAGCCCAGAAAACAAATGCTTCTGAGGCAACAACATCCATCCATTATCCAACCCGCTGAATCTGAACACAGGGTCACGGGGGTCTGCTGGAGCCAATCCCAGCCAACAAGGCAGGAACCAATCCCGGGCAGGGTGCCAACCCACCACAGGACACACACAAACACACCCACACACCAAGCACACACTAGGGCCAATTTAGAATTGCCAATCCACCTAACCAGTATGTCTTTGGACTGTGGGAGGAAACTGGAGCGCCCGGAGGAAACCCATGCAGACACGGGGAGAACATGCAAACTCCACGCAGGGAGGACCCGGGAAGCGAACCCAGGTCTCCCAACTGCGAGGCAGCAGCACTACCCACTGCGCCACCGTGCCGCCCGGCAACAACATTCAATGAAAAATTTGTATCTGTTATTAGATTAAATTGTTGTGTCAGGAGAATAGCATTCCATCTATTCCCTTTTCCAGGATTGAATTTTTCCATTACAGGGTCACCATGAGAAGGTGCCTATTTGGGCAACATCAAAGGAAAAAAGAAAAAGACTCCAGTGTCTAAAGTACAGTGGTACAAATCTGTGTACATGCTAGGTAGAGTTCTAACCACAAGGTATCACACTCACTTTATTCATAATGATAGGAGCATTCATGCAATGCATTAATTTATCTTATTACAAGGACTTGCATGTTTGCTGGTAACATTCATGGTACTTATTTATATTTAGGCTATCATCTTAAAATTGCTGCAATTAAAAAGCCAATGAAAATGAAGAAAGATACAAAGATTATACAGGTCACAATGACAAGGTTATTTTTAAAAGCTGCAATCTGTGCTGCTAATAAGTCTAACCAGACAGAGGGGAGCTAAAAAAGATTCATTTAATTACCAGTTTACTGCTTTTTCAGAAGGGACATTCACACAGTCCTTGTATTCTGAGCTTCTATTTATGAATACAGAAATGTGCAAGGCCTGCGGCTGGAGATGTCATTTTACTGTAATTATGGGAATTATCTATGAGATTCATTTTCCTACACAATCTGTAATGGGCCAATTTTTACCAACACTGATTAATTCTAGCTTATTTTTGTACTGACAACAAATTCAATTTATTTTACTTTAGCATAGAACCGACTACTTACTGAGATTTACAACTATAATATCATAATAGTAAATTACAACATAATGCAACCTTTCCATACATAAGTACATTTCAAGAATCGCATGATTACACAAAATAATCTCAATGATTACCATAAACAAATCATGGTAATACCAGATCCTATTAATATAAGATTGAGAGATGGCCAGTTGTCAATAGAGAAAAGTAATTCACAGTATTCGTGCAGGGGAAAAAACTCTTGGGGCTCCACAGCCTGATATATTCCTGATATATTCAAAGTTTTGATGACTTAGGCTAGCACACCAGCCTCCTGCTTCCACAATATCAACTATAGAAGATTAAATATTGCTGAAATCCAGCTCAACCAATATCTCTGGTATCCATTACCAAGGGTACAGGTAGTAGCTTGGCATTGTAGCAGTGGCAGCAAGTGCCACAACAGGATACTGAGAAAACAAACAGAACAGAGGGCATTCAGTGGGAGTTCGTAAGGGTTATCTTACTTATAGTTTTGGTCAAATGACTAACAAACTGAGCTGCAATATGAACAGCCTAATTGGTAGCTCTAATGAAGGTATGCTATGCTATAACAGAGAAAATCAGATTGAGCACAGGCAGGCAAGTCACTCCACAGCTTTGAGGCCCTGTAGCTAAAGTCTCAGTGTCTCACATCAATTTGTTAATCCTTGGAATCTTTATAAGACTCATTACCTTATGTGTGCTTAAAAATGAATGCATATATTCTGTTCATAAAAATAAAGCTGATGCCTTTTAATGGTTTATATATTAGTAGGAATTTTGTTTTAAATCAGCCCAAAATTTAGCTGGAAACCAATGCGGAGACATAAGAATATGAGTAGTATGGTCATTTACTTTTCTGTATTCTTTATATTAAGAAAACACCTTAATTTTGGCTGGAAAAAGAAGGTTTCAACAAGTGCAACATAGTGGCCAAGACATTTGTCATGAAGCCACAGACTTTACATGTTTAGTTCTTACCACTGATTTATAGTTTAATCCTGTGCAAACCCTTTGTACCGATCCTTACATTAATAGTAAAGGGTCTCTCTAAAAATTAAGCATTATTGTATAATGACTTTCACTATGAAAGGCACTATATGGGATATAAAATAATAGTTAAGTATCTGTTTAAAAAATAAGCTTTATTGATTAATGGTGTTCACCATAAGAGGCACTACATAGAATATGAATCAAACAAACTGTTTCAAATACAGATATGCAGCTGCACAATAGTAGATTAGCATACATATGTAAGCAATGTTAACTAAAATGGGCAAAATTATTGTTAAGAATCAAATATGTTAGGTAAATTATCATTGGCAAATTGGCCCTAATGTATGTGTGGAGGTGTGACTCTGTGTGTGTGTGTGTTTTTCCTGTGATTTCCTACCACCCGGTGCAGGTGTTATTCTTGTCTTGTGTCCAATGATTGCTGTAATTGGCTCCAGTTGCCCCGCACCCCTCCCCTGGATAAACATGTTAGGGAAATGGATGGCTGGACAATAAACCATGGACACCAGAAAGAAGCTAAATTGTAGTGTAATAATAATATTTTAGGAATCCAAAGTAGTATAATAATAGTTGGCTATATTGAAAAAACATAAATCCAGAATTGCCTTCTAATGATCTGATATATTATTTGATTATTCCATTTAGCAATTAGCAGTTGGAAAATGATGAAAACTGAAGAAAGATGGACATAGATGGAGCAGATAGTCATTAAGTTTTTCACCCTATATGTTACTTTGTAAGTATTTTGTTCTGATGTTTGGACTGTTAAGGATTTCCATTTTTTACTTTTTTTGTTTAAGGTTTGACTCTCATGTATATGTTTTTACTTTTGTTTTGTTGTAAATACTGTATTTTGATAATAAATCTTTAAATATTAATATATTATTTTCTTTTGTTATTGTGTATTCCTCCTGCCACTGATAGACTCCTGCTACTAGGCCTCATTTTAATGCCTGAGGCAACATTTTGAAAGCTTATTCTCAATTTGATTTTTGTGAGGCAGACAGATTACAACACTTACCCTGACTATGTTCTTTAGCTCTTTCTTAAGATGATATTGAATACGGTGGAAAAGTACGTTGCAGTAATTTTCTTAGAGCATGATTGCTGTGAAAACATGCAGTTTCATAACTGTCTCTGTTTATTTGTTTGAGGTGGCACAGATAAAACTAGATTAAACCTTGTATATGTTACGGCCAAAACCCGAAATTGGCCAAAGCGGGAAATGTCCGGCCAAATCGGGAAATGGCCAATGTCGCTGTAAACTGACCGGCCAATGTCCGATCTTTTCCTCGATTTCGGGATTTGGCCAGCCAGTTTGCGAAATGGCATGGGGCGATCGTCCAAAGTCGGAAGAAAAAAGGCATGAGCAGTGATTTGTTGCGCACTTAGTAGTGCAATTGTTGAGTGTAGCCTTGGCGGCTCATGTTCAGAAAGCGGACGCCACTTGGTTGTTTCACAATAATTAAGATCAGGTATATAAGTAGATTTCACATTTCTGTTATCATTTTAGCAATAACATAGTGATTTAACATCAGGGACCATTTTATTGACCTTAAGGTTAGTGTTTGGGCGAGGGGAAGGCCGTCTCAAGTGGCGTCCGCTTTGCTGAACAAGACCCGCCTTGAGCAGTTTCTCATGCAGAATGGAAAAGTCACTTCTGAATCTGCATCTGAAAATTTTTAAGCATCTTCGCACCTTGAGCGGACAGTCTTACATCAGCACATCGGATTTTGACCAGGGAGTTCTCGCCACTTCGCGAAATGGCTGGCCAAAGTAGCATATATGCCGGTCATTTCTAGTACTTCAGACTTTGGCCACACCTCGCGGCCAAAATGCGAAATGGCCGGTCAATTCGGGAACTGGCTGAACTTCGGGTTTTGGCCGTAACATATACATAACTTGGGTTGTTAGTGATCCATGATATCTTGTTTACAGCTCTCATGGGGTCATATGATACAGTGTGGGTGTAGTTCCCCAGGTATACCTTATTAATATATTCTATCAAAAATATGCTAAAATAGTTTAAAATTATTTCATTATGATCATTTATTTGCCTAAAATGTACAGGGTCACTAGCAACCCAATGCAGAGTGATACTTTTGATGCCACAGAAGGTGTCACATATGTCCAGTATTACTAGACTGCAACATATTTGGCTGCAGTGTGTACTAGAAGCCGTTTTGTAATGATAACAAACATGTTACTGTGGTCTGTAATTAATGTGTTGAGTAGCACAATATGATTGTGTAATTTGTTATAGGTTATGTGGGAGATATTTAAATATTAAATACTGAAAAAGGTGTATATTGTTGAGAGAATAGATGTTCAATAACACAAGTTATGTGGAAAGTTTACATAGTTATAGTTATCTGTGGGTTGCCTTTTTTGTTTGTATATGTCGGGTCACTAAAGACCCAAGCTTTGTAATAGTGTTTCCTGAAATTTCAAGTCCATAAATAATTTCTTATCTTTATAGCTGTATTTTGAAAAAGTACTTTTAACATTCAGCTGTGCTCTCTAATAACCTGACAGTTTCAAGAAATACTAGCCTGTATTACAATTTCACTCTTCAAACTGTTTTATATGTGCAAAGGAATGTTAGTGACTTCAGCCCCCATATCTAACGTAATCTCTCTGTAAACCTTGCTATTTAATTGTCTGGAATAACACTTATGGTGTGTTCTCTTCAGTCTTGCACATAATGACACACATTTTCAAAATTATTAATTTGTGTTTGTATTTTGAACACAGTGTGCCTTTTACTGGAAAATATTCCAGTTTACCATGAGCCTTATTACTACGATAGCCACACATTCTGAAGTATTCTGTCAGTCTTGCCTATGGATGCTTCATGACTTATTTTTAGCTCTGAGTTTTGTTTGTGTAGGCTGCTTAAGTGATCTTTTGATTAAGCTGTGTTTGTGCTCTTTAGTGAGAGGTGTCAATATGTCCAGTGCTAACTGATACCTTACCCTCAGTAACCTCTCTTTTACTCCAGGCAAATGTTTAAAAAAAATCAATGTATTTCCTCACCATCTCCAATGTTTCAGTAATTAGTTTTATTATCAGTTTTAAGGGAGTACATTTCTCCACCTCACTGTAGTCTGCCATGAGAGTAATATTGATTATATGATATATTTGCTTTGAGAATTACACACTCTTCTGGGTGGTCAAAATAAAGCCTCAATGCCTTTTCCTCATTTGTTTCAAGCATCCATGTAATCTAAATGTTGATCCCTCTTTCTCTGGTCCATAGGAAAAATGTGGCTGTATTTCAGTGTTTCTTTAATTTCATTTGGAGCAATGAGAACACATTAATTCCACAGTTAGCTTGAACTAGCACCAGCAGCTGGGTAGATTACTGGATTTCTAGACCTTGACAGCTATGTGGACTCTGACACTGTAAGTGAAGTCTTTATTCTTATTATGTATCCTTTCTAAATTTTCTGTCTACTGGAACAAATTATCCTTCATTAAGATGAAATGATGGCTGACCCACATTCAACAATATGGTGCTATATAAACTCATGTAGCATCAGTGTTCCTCTATGTTAAAATGTGATGTCTGTGCACATTGTTCCCAATCAAACTTCCATTATCAAAATTAGTTAGTCTAATTTGTAGTTGTAGTTGTGTGCAATGGTATTTGTGAATATGACTCTTCAGTATGACCTACTGATAAGATCTCGATATCATCAAATCTTACTTCATAATTACGAAATCTTATCTTGTAATTATGAGATGTTAAGTTATAATTGATATTTTATCTTGTAATTATGATATACTTGGTCATAACTGCAAGATTTGTATCTCTTAATTACACCAAATTATAATTACAAAAGTTTTTTCTTTGGTGAATGCAACATGTTTCTATATTAAATAAACCTTTAAATTTTTTAATAAAAAAGTCATAACTATATTTGCTTATTGTTTTTTGGTAATGCAGTAACCATTCAGAAATAAATGCAACTTTATATGGCATAAAATATAATAGAATACTGCAGATTGACAGTTTGATGGGTGCCAAGGCACAGCCAGCAGAAAAAATGATGGAGACCTCCAGTTATGATGGGGGGATCAGGATAGTCAACATTGTAATGGCAGGGTTTTAATGACAGCCACCACAGGCATAAGCAAAGAAGACAAAAGCACAGAAATTATAAAACTTTTGGTTCAGGTAAGATTAAATAGGGATATTGTTAAGAAATCACAAACACCACTGGAAAGCATTGGCATGCCAGGCTAGCAGCTCTGCCAGGCAAAAGAAAAAAAACAATGAAGTGTTAGTACATCAGGCAACAGCACTTCACCTTCTTCACAAAGTCCCATGTTAGACCTCATTTATTTTAGTTGATTCACTGTTAATAAAGGCTGGTGTGCTGAGAACATGATGTCAGAGGTGGGTCAGATGTTCATGAGATGAAGTCCAAGTTCCTCATCTTCTTGGTTGTGGGCAGAAGAAACAGATTGGTATTTCTTTACATTACATTTCAATTTATTTGCTTGGCATTTGCTTTTACCCAAAGTGATTTACAAAAATGGTAAACATAATCAAGTAACATTAGGTTAAGGCTTGTTTGTTCAGAAACTGTAGCAGGACAGATAACAAAAGTGTATTGCCACAAGTGGAAAGATGTAATAACTAATAAATTTACAATTATAGATTAACGTAATGTATCATCAAAATCCATCCACGTATGTTCCTTTTAAGACAATTCTGCTGCATTAATACATTTGACAATACATTTATATCAAATTAAATAATAAAACACAAAATGAAATAATACTAAGGAACCTAAAAAAAGAAATCCATAATTAATCCAGCAATACATTTTCAGTAAAACTGCCAAATATAGGGGAAAAATAAAGATTAATAAATGAAAAATTAAACACTTGAGGAGAAATACGTAACTATTTCCAGACAGGCATAGTGGTTCAGAGGTTGGACTTCCTATCCCCCTTCTGACACTGTGTGACCATGAGCAAGTCATTTCAAATGCCCCTGCTCTATTTGGAAAAACAAAACAAAAACAAAAGAAACCAATTAAATTTCAATGTAATTTCAAATAATAATAATATAAACCTAAGGCCAAGAACTCAAAGACACAAGAGAATTAGTACTGAAAAAAGTCAAACACAAAATAATCCAGAACTAACTAATGGATAAAGAATAAATAGCAAAAATCTAAGCTGTAATCCTAAAGACCAATCACAAAATCTTTAATGTGAGATTCTAAAGCAAAATCAAATCCTGATACCAGAAATGCAAATTATAAAACAGGAAGAAGCTTGACAATTGAAAAGGGAGCACAAGGAAATGCTTCACCACAGTACTGAGGTTGGCATCCTCTCTTTATTTGCTTTCAGATATCTGAAATTGCTTTGTATGTCAGATATTAAATTAACAGGGTCAATAGTATTCAAGGGTCTCTATGCTTCGGGCTCTACTCTTATTCAAAAGATTCTAATCTTAATTGAAAAGAACATGCTGTAAGTATACAATTAACAAGCAAAATTGAAGAAATGATTGTAAGTCATTATTGTCACATGTACAGAACACTGGAATTCTTAGGTCCATGTGTTAATCAACATGTAACACATCACCACTCTATGGAAAACCTCAAGAGAAACCATTGCAATGTTGATAGTGGAAGGAGGACTTGCCATATCACAATGTTTACTGCTATATTAGGTTAGGTTAGGTTAGGTTTCTTTATTTAGTCATGTTTACACAGGAAAATATGAAATTTGCCATCTCAGTTGCATCTAATAACAAGTAACAGACAGAATGAAATAAAACATACAAATAGAAATAAGAAAGGTTAAGGTAAGGCAGTTAGATAAAACATATCTATACCAAAAAAAAAAAAAAAAGGTAACAGGATATATATCAAAACCTTAAACATTATCTCCGATATTTCTTATTGAAAAGTCGTATGGCACTAGGAAGAAAGGAGTTTCTGGAGCGATTTGTGTGGGTTTTCAAAGCAACTATCCTTCCTGATTTACTGAAGTTTAGTTCTACATGTAATGGATGTCTGTCATCAGTTGAGATGATTTCCAGTTTCTTTAGCATTGCCCTCTGACACACACTAGTCAAATCATCTACATCAGCCCCAATAACTTTAGCTGCATACTTCGTAATCTGCTGGAGCTTTTTTGAGTTTTGGTTTGTCAGACTATTAAACCAGGCAATGAAACTGAAAGTGATCATGGACTGGATCATACTACGATAGAAGGACAACATGAGGTCCTTGTCTACTTTAAATAGTTTGAGTTTATGGAGGAGAAATAAGCGCTGGTTGCACTTAGAAAATAATTTTTTTGTATTTGTATTCCAGTTGAGATTGTTATCTAGGTAACACAATGTATTACAATGTTAGACAAATTTATTTTGTCATTGTATAGACTATCATCATCAGTCAATAACAAAAAAAAAATTCTAAATTCTCTATGAGAGTCTATAAAGTAAAAAATTATCATCACCCATTTAAATAAAATGTAGAAGGTGTTTTGTTTGTTTTTACTTAGGTAAACAACAGAGACGCCTGAATTTCCCTGATTAATGTTGCATAAAACAAGGCTGAGAATGTTGCTGAGAAGAGCTTACCTGGCCCAAAGAAGTGTACCTGGGTCATGTGCTGGCTTTAAAAAAGATGGAGCACAGCCTCAAGTTATGAGCATTCAGGATCTCAAACAGAAATGCTCAGGGCAAAGGTGCAGAAATTTGCAAAGCTTCGAGAGCAACACTATAAAGTATGTTAGCAAGCTCTGTTGCGTGCTATTTATCCACTTTCATCATTATAGTGCATGGGAAAAATATGTTTATTGCAATTTAAAGAATATCATTTAATCTATCAAGGACAAATATAGATAATATGCCTCTCTATTGTATAAAAAAAATCCTGGGATGAGACAAGACTTTTTTCAAGAGATTTTTCAAGTCCCGCGAGACGAGACTTTGGCCATGAGATTTTTTCAATTCACACCGTCCTCTCAACCATATTCAGCCACCCACACGGTACTCTCACCTCACATTCGTGTGAATCCTTTTGACAAAAACAGTTCATGCTCTCTCAGCTCTTATAAATTTTAATGCTTTCCTCACTTTAAGTTCCCAACTACAGAAGACGTATTATGTCCAAATCTAATTGAAAAAAAAAAAAATGAGTACACAGGCAATCCTAGCACAGAGAAACAATGAAGTCAAACGAATTAATGGTAAAAATGTCGATCAGTTACACAGCAAATTGGTTAATGTGTATCAATAGACTATATCCCGAAGAATATCTATAACCGTTAACACAGTCCGGTCTTCCACCGCACGAATTACTGTAGAAAGATGGATGGTAATGTAGTACATCTTTCACGAATAACATTAGACAACAAAGGAGATCTTGATATGCCATTCATATTAAAATATTAACAGTTTCCTGTTAGAATAGCATTTGCAAAGACAATTAACAAATCTCAGAGCCAAACATTCGAAAAAGTCATTTTATTTAATGGAGAGAAAGAAACAAAATTCAGTCATGGGCAGTTATACGTTGCGTTGTCACAATGAAAGTCCAAACACAGAATCAAAATTCAATGTGATATTGATGAAAATTTAATTAAAAAAAATGTTTTTACTGAAGTTTTACAGTAAAGTATAAATTCGTATTACGCAACAAATAACTCTAACGCAACATGAAACATAATTTACTTTCAAATTATTATGTTTTACTATTTTTTAATATGGTTAATTACTCGCTGTAATGTAAAATAGTTCTCTTATGCATATGTAACAATTCCCATGAAAATAAAAATGTTTAAATTGTACATCTGCATTCCCATACACAAGCGGCAGAACTGCAAAGAGGCTAGTGCGTAGCACACGCCTGGGGGTTGGTGAGCAAAGCCCCCTAGTAATACATAAATATATGTCTTTACAGCAGTTTCAGGAGCTAAAATGCACACCAGTTTAACAGTTCAGAAGCTTCTAGATCACAAGTATACAGTAAGTGTACTGAGAAAAAATAGAGTAATAACCTCTGTTAATGAAATAGATATCTTCCAGGATTTTAATTCATTATAAAAAACTTAATTACTGTAGGAGTATGGATACAAACTGCAAAGGCCTTGGTGTGTGGGATGGTTGGGGCAGAAGTTACGGGACTCATGAAATCTGTTGTCACCTTCCTTGGCTACCCTACAACACCAACTAATAGAATTAACTAATTAGTAAAGAACAAGGTGCAAAAATCTAAGCTGTAACCCTAAAGACCAATCACAAAATCACTGATCGCTGATCTTTATTGATTTTTCATGGCTCCTTCCATGTGTTGGCAGAGTGGTGGCCCTGAGGCTAGGGTTCTGTGCTGCCAATTGGAAGGTTACTGGTTCAAATCTTGTAAACGCCAGAAGTAATTCTAGCGTTTAGGACCTTGAGCAAGATTCTTAACCTGCAATTGCTTTATCCTGGGTATGATGTTAACCTGCATTCAGTTGTGCAAGCAGGTCCCCAAACTTGCAGGGAAAACCTGGGGGTGGTGGCAGGATTGGTACTCCAGCCACCATAACAAAATAAAAAAAAAAAAACTCACACCGTTCCAGTGTGGTGCTGAGGTGTCATCCACTGCACTTGGGTCCCAATCCAGGGGCCTCATGTATAAATGGTGCGTACGCACAAAAATATTACGTACAAACGTTTCCACGCTAAAATCGTGAAGTATAAAACCTAAACTTGGAGTAAAGCCACGCACATTTCCACGGTAGCTCCAACCCTGGCATACGCAAGTTCTCCACTCTGTTTTGCAGACTGGTGGCACCCAGCGTCAAAGCAGTGCTACTGTTCCTGTGTGGTTACCAAATACTAACAAGTAACAAGTGATATAATCAACAAAAGGAAGTTGATCGAGTGAAATAGCGTGTTGGAGAAACTCGAAAGCTCAAGTTCACAAAGTCACACAGTGCCTAAAATAAAAAAGAAGTTGTCACGTATCAAAGTCGCCGTGAAAAGGAAAATCGTAGCCCACCGTCTGAGTGTCATATGAAAGCTTATTAGGGTACAGAGAAAAAAAAAGCCACACAGTGGGGAAAAAAGCACGAAATGTCAACTTTAATCTCGAAATTTCCACTTTAATCACATAGTTTATTTTGTCATTAAAGTAGTACATCATACACTTCATCCTAAAATTGTTTAATTCACTAGTTTCTCAAATCCCATCGTAACTAAAGTAGCACGTTAAATGCTTTGTTTTGTATTTGATCTTCTATGTGCTCTATGTGTGTGAATCACTACGTGCTTATGGGCTTTCTCTGCCTCCGACAGGACACAGATTCCCCACTCAGATATAGTGATATAAATACTCCGAGTGGTGCAGTGAGACTAATATGGAAAAAGATGATCTGCTGTGGCAACCCCTAACGGGAGCAGCTGAAAGAAGAAAAAGAAGGTGCAGTGAGAGTAACAATGATAAAGCAGCTATGGTATTTGGAATACTTTGGCTATTCCCCAGAACATTATATTGTTACAGGTTAATCACAATCAGATGCATTAAACTAATAAACAATATGCAGTTAGTTTCAGTGTATACCAGCGGTTCTGAAACTGTGGGGCGCAATTAAAACTGTTATGAAAACTCGGGTCGCAAATACTTAAAGGTTGAGAAACGCTGGTATATACGATAAAGCCTCGTCAGGGATGTGGATCTAAAGAAAGAAACAAGTAAGTTTTTCCTTGCCTCCACTTGGTATTCGCTGAAATTCTTCTATTTTCCCCCATGCATTTACCATTGTCTTTTCACAGAAGGCTATTTATATAGATTTGCATATTCAAAGAGGCGTAATTCTGGGAGGAGTTGGGGCGGGACAGCAGGCGCGTGCACGTGCGTTACTTTTCACGCTGACCGGGATTTATGTAGCGGAAGAACGTGGAAGTTGGCGTACGCACAGATTTATGCATCTGGATTTTTTTGTGCGTATGCACATTTCCACTTTTGTCCGTAGGCCATGTTATAGTGTGAATTCTATGCACGCCGTTATGCATGAGGCCCCAGGTGTTTTGTCATGTGTTGGGTACGGCAATGAGCTATCAGCCCATGCTCATAACCTCTCTCACTCTCTTCCATGTGTCTCCACATTATTATGTTACAGCCAGGGCTTTTCCCCTGGCACAAATTTATTTTTTGTTTGTTTTTCATACTGTGTTATTAACTCTGTTTTTGAACTGCATATATTCTATGTATTTATTGTTGTTTGATTTATTGTGCTGTTTATTAATATTTTTTTTTGTTATCTGTCTCCAGTGCAGGATTTACGTATAAGCTACACAAGCTATAGCTTAGGGCCCCCGCCTTCTTGGGGGCCCACAAAACAAATTGTCCGAGTGAGCAATTGTCATATATACTTAAATATACTACAGCATTATTTGTCCCAATCAGGCCCGGCCTTAGGCATAGGCGAAGTAGGCGACCGCCTAGGGCCCCGGCGTCCGGGGGGCCCCGGATCGACTCCTTGGTCTAATTTTCACGCATTTCACAGAGCTTCCAGGGGGGCTGCCCCCCTGGACCCCCCTTTCACCTAGGGCCCCATAATACCTAAGACCGGGCCTGTCTGTCTCCTATATCTGGAGCCCAAGGAGGCAAGGCCACCCTTTTAAGCAGTTGAGGTACTGGCCCAACAGTACTTTAAGTCTAAGCTGAAGTAGGTTCAACAGCTTCTCCACTACGTCTATTTAGTTTGGTTCCTCATTTTTGTAATTTGCTCTTTTCCTTTGGATTTACTGGCTTTTGACCCCTGCTTTGCTTTAAAGGACTGTTTTCTGTTTTGTGTTCATTAAATATGCTCCGCTTAATGCTTTGCCTTTTAAGGCAAAAAATATTTTGCTCCTTTTTTCCTTCCTTGTTTTTCTTATTTCAAATGTATTATTTCTTTTGAATAAGTATTTAAATAACAAAGGGGGCCTTGTTTGCCCTCATTAGAGCAGAAGGTATTTATGGTTTTCCCCTCTCTTTACTACCTATTTAAAGCCTGAGCCAGAAAGCCTGCCCTTTAAGTTTGGGGCCAGGTTGCATGGGATGAGGCCTGTTTCTGGGGCAAGACTTATTGCAGTACTGGTCTGGCATTTTAAAAATTGTTTAGCTTACAAGTTCTTTTTGCTGAGAACACAAAACAATGCTCTCAAGCGCTTCATATACTTCCTAGACATTCAAACATAGGCAAGCTCAATAAATAACACAGGATAGAAACTAATATCAAATGTGAAATAAAAGATAAATATTTAAAATACAAAATTTAGCATTAGCACATGAAAACATAAACAGAAATACAATACAAAATGCCAGACGACAATAAAGAAATAACAATACTTGTTTTCCAGAGTACCATCATAACCGCATGCACATTGGGGTGACCTTGTAATAAAGGTGAAGCATGTCAGTATAAATTAAATGTCTTGAACAGATCTGTTTTAAGTTGGCCTTTAAAATAATTAATTGAGTCAGCAAATGTAATTATTTTAGGGAGCTTGTGTCATTTCATGTCATATGATGGAACTGACACATTTGCCACCCTTTGAGCATAAGTTAGTTGCTGTTTGTCAGTGGAGATTGCATGGACAAGCTTCTTAGCTGCAGAAAAAGGATGTGAATAGACAGATATACGGAGGGCGAAGAAGGACATTTTCTTTAAATGATATTGGTGGGATGAACAAAAAAGTGTGAGAATATGAAGCTATGATGATATCATCACTTTGTACAAAAAAATGAGTTATTTTTCTTAAGCTGTGCTTTCTTGCCAATTAGCATATGCTGCATTTTGTTACAGTTTAATTCTACAGAGTTGAGCTGTGTAAAACAACTTCTTCAAGGGAATCATTAGCATTATTATTAACATCCACTTTTACAACTGAAAGAAATCTCTGCATAAAAAATAAACCAGCCTAAAAATACAAATAATATGCCTAAGTGGAAGCAAGTAAACACAGAAAAGCAGAGGGCTCAGAACAGATGTTTAAGGATGACTAACTGGTAATGAAAAAGCTCAGTCACAATCGTCTCACTATTGAATTACAAGAATGTTCTTTCACAAGCAGTTGCAAATTATTAAAGGTTACTTCTTCAGTTTTTAACATTATTTGCTCTAAATTAAATTACAATGTTAAATGTTCAAGAGAACTTGAAAGCCCCAATTAAACTGTCCATTGCAACATTCAACCTAACGGCATAAAGACAGGCTTAGTTTTAAAAAGTATTTCCTCCACATCTCATAAAAAGAAAACCATCAATGATCTTTTTTCTGTTGGGCACACAACAAAATTCTAATCTAATCTTGCAGAAAGCTTTTATTAGTTCTATTCCTTTATATTTCAAAAGCAACGCTGATGAAGCAGGGGATATAATTTGTGATACTCTGAGCTCTCATTACTTCAGTTTCTGAAAAATACTGGTGTTGGTTATTTTCTAATTTAAATTGATCCATGCATACCAGAAGGCCACTTAGCTGAAGGAAAAGTAAAATGTGTTGCTTTAGAACTCGTCTGATTGGTCTCAACAGAGGAGGCATTTAGGTGAGAGAATGATTTACCATCAATTTTGTCTCATTCGTAGATTGTCCACTGAAATCTGAGCTTTTAGATTACGAGGAGCCTTGCATTGTTACAGATTACTCAGGTTGTCATAGTAAAGTACTTTCAGGCATTTCCGTTTGTACGCAGAAAGCCATTTAGGCTTTAGGGGAGGTGGTGGTGTATAGCTTGCCTTCCAGATGCAAATAACTTCCAGCTTAGGCCCCTTTGAGCAAATGGAGAACTAGGGACTGGCGGGCAATTGTTATAGAATTGCAATTTCAGGCATCATGGGAATGTGAGCTTCAGCCAACCTGAAAAACAAATTTCTCTACTTTCATCAAAATGATTGCTTAGACAACAGAGATTAGCATTAGTAGCATTAGCTGTTGTTTATACAGTATATGCATGCATCTCTCCAGTCAGCCATTCATCCACTTTCAAATCACTACTGTGGTTGAGGGTCATGTACCATTGCTTATAAAAACAGAAACAAACAAAAACTTATATTTACAGAGAAAATGAATGATATTTAGACAGTATGAAATGATCTAATAAGATACAGTAAATATGATGCAATTGCTTATATAAAGCATTAGTGGCTCATTTTGATGTCCCAGAAAGTTTATTTAATTCTACATATTATAAAATACTGTAAACTTGCAATAGAATATTCGTGAATGACATTTACAATATATGCGCATACTGTAGTTAATATAATTAATTATTTATGTGAGGTTTTGGGTTTTTATTTAGCCCTGCTACATGATGCGCCACTATTCTATCATACAATACAAATTTTGTTTTTATTATTCATTACATTTACTTTTGGATACAATGGTGAAAAAAGCCCTAGGTATAATAATATAATATAATATAATATAATATAATATAATATAATATAATATAATATAATATACACAAAGGGGAAACAAAACTGTTGGAAACAAGGTGCACAGTACAAAATGTTCCAGGGACCCCTAATTAACTTATTGATCCCTCTGAGAGCCAGAAAAACAATATTGTCAGGAACCTAAAAATAAATTTTAAAAACTTGCTATTATCAATCACTCACAAGGCACATTACTGGGTTTGCAAAAAACTAGTGTAGTAACTGGCAGAGAGTGTAGTATAAGTCTGATTTATAAGTGTCTTTTGGTCAGTTTTGGAGTTTTGACACCTAAAAAATGTTTTTTTTTTTTTACTTTGTTTAGGGACACCTGGTTAGTTGGTGGTCATTGTGCTGATGATGATAACATACTGCCTTGGTGCATACAAAGCACTTTGATGTTCTTATTTATGATTACTTTTTAAATAGGTACGCCCTACTGGTAGAATTTGTGTTCTGCTTATGATCTTTTTTCTACATCTGACTTTCAGTTTCGTCTTGTCACTTGTTTTCTTGTTTTTCAGTTTTGTTTGGTGTTTTTGTTATACAGACCCTTGCTTGTCCTAATCATGGTTTATTTCTGCTGAATTGTCTTCTGGTTTAGGTGTGCTTGGAAAAGTCAGTGGAAAAATGAGACCAGGATGACAACAAACACACTGGACAGATACCATCAAAAGTGGCACAGGCATGAGTTTGCAGCAGAAACACAGAAAAGAATCTGCCCCAGAGAGCTGCAGAACATCAGAAATGTCTGAATAGATAAATGAATCAGTCATTAATTGTGCTCACAATAATCCTCGGGCACGTACACATGTCCACAACAGAGGTCTTTACATGCTGGGTGGGGAGGCAGCTGTCTGCTTTACAGGGTGGGGAAAAGCTACTGTACATTCAAAGCCCATCTAGTAGGGAGGGGAGAGCATTCTTTGGCATGACTTGCGAGGATTAAATTATATTATATTTAGGGCTGGGAACTGATTGAAAAAATGTAACTAATTAATTGCATAAATGTATGTAATTAATCATGATAAATCACATCTAACATTAAAACATGTAATTATAAAATTAATACATAAGTCATGGAGTAAATACACACTGAATCACAAAATTAATTTAGAATCAACACAAAAGAATAAAAAAAAATGAATGGCATAGATTAAACTTAAATAGTAATTTTAAACCTGGACTTGAGCAAGTACAACCTGAGTTTTAATGCCTTCCTAAAAGGCAAGTTGAAAAGATGGCGATAAAAATGAGGCCAATGTATCAATTATGAAATTGGCATAACATATGAGGCACAGACGTGTCAAAGTAAAAAATGATCAAAATGACTGTTAAATTTGAATGCAGTGCTACATACTAATTTAATTAAAAGTATAAGAATCTCTTAAATGGACATACATTAACACTTTTGTTAAAACTCCTCAAATACTCTCCTCAATTCTTCATCACCATGAATGACTTGATAATTATACTCTACACAAGTGTTTCTGAACTGCTGCGCCATGGAAATAACAGCGTAGTGCCAGTGGGTCCTGACCTGAGAGAGACACGTTCGGTTGAGACCTGTCTGAGGAGGTTGGGACTACTTGGAGAAGATAACATAAACATAGCTCTGTGATGGCCGTTTGGCAGACACAGCACTTAGAGTGCACTTTAGCAGCCAGGTGACGTGTCAGGGGTCCATCTGCCTGGGTGTGTGTTCGCCAGTGACTCTCACATAGCCGAAGGCAATTGGGCAGATGAGTTGCCTCTGACCGTAGGTCATTGGAGTAGGGCAGAGAGAGGACTGCCTGTATGAGCAGGCAAACAGATGAAGCAGCTGGGAAATGCATCCAAGTGCTCACTAAGTGCTGTGTCTGTGAACAGCAATCTCTGAGCAGCTTTTTTTTGTTGCTTCCTGTCCTGCCCCTTCGGACAGTTTAGCACATGTAAAAGATTTAATGCTTTTTTGCTTGGTAGAATCGTGGTGTGCCTTGGGCTTTTTTGGGTTACAAAAAGTATGCCACCACAGAAAAAAACAATTGCAAAACACTGCTCTACTTACACCTTTGCTCCTGGCACACTAAAAATATCTCTGTAGCTGCTAACTTGCTTAAAAACAGACACTGTACATTACTTGGATGGTGTTGCATTCTTTGCATAAATTAGTGAAGATACTGCAAACTGGAATAATGGGTAGGGATTATCATTACTCATGTCAGAGAGTCAAGACGTTCTACATGCCTACTCAGAAGGGTCACCTCAAATTGGGACCCAAGTGCTGTCGTGCAGCAGGCGACACTTCAGCACCACTCCAGTTCTGATCCCCAACTGGCCTGACCCCATTGGCTCTCTGACGGTTTTGACTCTTCCAGGGATGGGGCTCCCGAGGGATTTCCCCCACCCTCTTCATAATACGAGCAGCCTTCCTATGGGCGGCTGCAGCAGAGCTAATCCCGCGAAGGGCAGAAAGGAGTCCTGTCCGTCATCTCAGAGCTGCGTAAAGTTTTTTTATGGTGGTTGGACTGCCAATCCTGCCACCAACCCCCATGATTTCTCTGCAAGTTAAAGGACTGCTTGCAGGGCAGGATGCAGTTTAACATCATATCCAGGACATGAAGTCAATGGAGGCACTGATCTGGGCTTTCAAGAGAATGAGCAAGGAGTCTGAGTGTCTGGGCTTGCGAGTGTCCTTGATAAAAACCAAGATCCAGGCCTTTAATGACCTCTTGGGCACAGCCATCAGCAGTGTGTCCGTTTGTGGAGAGAGTGTCGACCTTGTCGAGAGGTTTACTTACCTCGGCAATGACATTCATGTCTGTGGTGACTCTTCCTATGAAGCCAGTAGATGGATTGGGAGGGCATGGGGGGGGGGGGTCATGAGGTCACTGGAAAGGGGTGTGTGGCACTCCAAATATCTATGCAAAAGGACCAAGGTCCAAGTCTTTAGAGTCCTAGTGCTTCCTGTCTTGCTACATGGTTGTGAAACATGGACGCTATCCAGTGACCTAAAATGAAGACTGGACTCCTTTGGCATTGTGTCTCTTCAGAGAATCCTTGGGTAACGGTGGTTTGACTTTTTTTCAAATGAACAATTGCTCATGGAGTCCCAAATGAGGCACATTCCCTGCATTGTGAGGAACCATCAGTTACGGCACTACGGCCATGTTGTACGATTCCCTAAGTGTGATCCGGCTCGCAGGAACCTCATTGTTGAGGGCCCAAGTGACTGGACTAGGCCTTGAGGATGCCTACGTAACACCTGGCTGTGGCAGATAGGTGGTCATTTCCGGAGGGTGGGACAGGAACGCATGTCTGCCTGGGGGGGTTGCCAACTAGGATCCCGAGCTGTTTCGTTGTGTGGTGGCTGTGGCCACACTTTGTACCAGTGCATGCTCCCCCACCTGACCTGACCTGTAATCATTGCACTTATGTTTTGTAGAATTTTGAAATTTTATTAGGGCAGTCAGAAGTGTAAGCTACCTGCAGAGGTACTGGAACAGGGGTATAGAATTAAAATTTAAAAAAGTCTGACCAACAAACATCACATTTGTGTTATAATTTAGATCTCTATGCATGTAGTAATTGAATGTCTGTAAAAAAAATAAATAAAGTATAATTACCACAGCATTTCAACAACATTGATTTTAAATTTTCAGTAAGGACTTTAAACATGTGGACCCTTTGAATTTAATTGTCCATGTATTTAAATGGAATAAAAATAACTATCTTTAACATAACATGTAAAACAAATAAACAACTCTATTTAATAAAAAATAAAAGAAGACCTATCACATTAACATTTTAAGTAAAAGAAAACAGAACCATCTGAAAAAAAGATACCCATCAGAAAATGATTTTTTATGTTGCCCCAAAATCCATGCTACATTAATTGAATATTCATTTGCACACTACTGGGCTGTAAATGAATGTGAGAGGACTCTAGTGGATATGTCATAGTGGGCTCTCAGTTCGATTATTTTACGTGCCCTCACTTCGGACTGCCGCAGATATGTTTTCGCAAACAATCTGCGTTTTCTGTCATAGTGGCGCTTCGCATTGCTACTTTTTACTAAAGCCACAGTTTTGGAACACATGAGACCAACTGGTTTTGATCTACCCACAGGAAGAATGAACAAATATTGATGCGTCCATTCATCTTTGAAAGTTCAGTTTTATGCATCTACTTTCCTTTTTTGGGAACAAGCAATGTTATTTCCTTCTATGGCATCCATATGTTTTACCTTTGCACTGTAACAGTCGCATTGATTAGTTCTCTGCTGAGTGACACAAATAGACACACACACCTAAACAAGAAGAAAAAAACAAAAAATTGCTGCATGAATGTTATCAGTCATTTTCATTCATTTATCATAAATGCTCCATGGTCCAGATAGTACTGTCACTTGGTCTGGGTCTGGGTCTGCCATTTAGTGATGCCTGTACTAGAGACTTATTTGGCTTTAGTGCCACTTGTTTATTACTTAGGTGATATGACATTGATTCAATCTTCTTACAGAAACATGAAATGAAAAAAAACGAGAGAGCATAATATTTTACCTTCGCAACTTTTCTCTAGCATTGCACCAGGACTGCCATAACCTCCACTCCCCTGCACCTAAGTCAAGAAAACGAACAACAAATCTACATATTGACATGTGGCATATCGCTGTGAACCACATAATACGAAATGTTAAACCTTAAGTGGAAAATTTTATTTAATAAATTAAGGTAGTATGTAAATACAGTACTGGATGTGTATGTAATTCTTTAGGTACACACTTAACTTTTTTGTATTAATGTAATGTTAAAAAAAAAATTACATGGAAATGAACAAAGCCGAATATGTGACAATATTTTTTAACATGTTAAACAGGACACATTCATTGCAAAAATTAATGCGTTAACTCTCCCAGACCTAATTATATTATATTATATTATATTATATTATATTATATTATATTATATTATATTATATTATATTATATTAATGCGTACATTTTCCCAGGCCTAGTTATATTATACCGGTAACGGCTTACTGCACGATAACGTGCAGTGAATCCACTTGACTTGAGCATTCCTAGTTTTCATCCCCTTTCTCTGTACATTTAGCACTCATTTGCTCAGAGGTTGATGCGCTTGCTGCTTACTGAGCAGCTCTTCTTTTCTCCACCCTAGCAGCCCACTTCTTCTCTTCTTTCGTCTGCATCTTTTTGTGTTACAACTGATTAAGTCAGTGTTTGTGTTGCTATTATTTAGTACATTTTCCTTAATTTTTCTCTTAAGCTGGCACTTGTCTTCAATCTTCCTCAAGAGTGATTTAAGATATGAAGAGGTAGGGGAAGTGACAGTGAAAGTGGTAGGGATAAGAACGGTGCCTGTATGAATACGTCACACAGCTGCCCTGCTTGCCATTGCCAAGAGTTGATTCTACAATAAAATAAAATAAAAATAAAAAGAGGAATAACCTTAGGGGTCAATCATTACCCCGAAAGCAGACAGTAAATGTCACATAGTATATGTTTACCAAATTTCAAGTCAATAGGTCAAACGGTTTGCGAGCTACAGGTGATTTAAAATCCTGGACAGACAAACGAACAGCCACGGTAGCGTATATAAAGATTATATTATATTATACTAGCCATCAACTGTGGCTTCGCCCGTGTATTAGTGAAACAGGACAGTGAGGAGGACCCTGCCCAGATCTCTACTCCTAACGTCACTCTTCCCCCTCCCCTCAGCCTGCAGCCTCTGTCTCAGATTAGCGTGAATATATCGCTCCTGCAAGCAAACTATGATTCTTAGCGCAATGAGAAGTCGCAAAATCAACTGTAATGTTCAAGCAAATTATAGAAAAAAACCCAATCTAAATCCGGTAAGTAGTTCTCTCGTGAAAAGCGGACAGACATACTAACGGGCCTAAAAAACTATAAGAAATTTCACGCTTGTGCCATGAAACTTTTAAAACCGTTTCTTAGCAAGCACCTATAGACCAAGGATAACCTACATTCCAAATTTCAAGTCCTCATGGTTTGGGAGATTTCGTGATGAGTGAGTCAGTGGTATTTGGCTTTTATATATATAGATTATATTAAATTGTATTTACATTTATTTGCTTAGCAAAGCAACTTACAAAAGAGGTAAACAATCAAGTAACATAAGGCTAGGGCCTTTTTGTTCAGCAAGTGTAATAGGACGGATAAAAAAAGTTGATTGCCACAAGTGAAAAGATGTAATAATTCATACATTTACAATCACTAAAGCAATTACACTTAAAGAAATTAACCAAAAATATAAAAATATCGCAAAGCAAAAATTTTTTTCTTCATCAATTCAACTGATATTCACAGAACAAATGGATCTTCAATTGCTTCTTAAATACATTGAGTGAGTCAGCAGTAAAGATGGAGGCAGGCACCACCAACAAGGAACTACACATGAAAAGAGTCTGGATTGAGACTTGAGAAGTTATATCAATTAGCACACAGTGGTATTAAGTAACATTGCATAATATAATCCAGTTTAGGGTCATGGATGGTTGGAACCTCTCCCAATTGCAGCAGTGGAGAGGAAGGAAAATAACATAACACTTTTTTTTGGGAAGTAACTGGTAAATGGAGTCCTGTCTTGGAGACTTATTTTGTACCAGAACATACTGTAACTCAAATGCCATTCAGTTGCTCTCTACCGTTTACTCTCACCTTTAGATTAGAAGATGCATGGTTTTTGTTGTTAATATTGATGTTAGTAAGTTTTTTTAACGTAACATTACATTCCCCAATCCAGGTTTGTGGAGTCTTGTGAATTTCCCATTGGGATTAATAAAGTATCTATCTATCTATCTATCTATCTATCTATCTATCTATCTATCTATCTATCTATCTATCTATCTATCTATCTATCTATCTATCTTGAGGTCTGTTCCTGGAACATCACAATGGCCACTGCATCACAGGGCCTACTCAAACACATACACACAGACAACCAAACTTTCAATAAATGTAACCTGAATGACTTCAGAAATGTGGCAGAAAAAAAAAGAATCTCTGTAAGATTATCCATACAGACACAGAGGCCCAGTATGGAATCTTCATTCAGATAATGACTAAGTGCAAAATTCAAAATTGTGAGGCATTGATGTTCTTAAACTTAAAACAAAGGCAATTATATAATGTCAATTTTTTATGTTTAAAATAGCACTAAAGAAAAGTTAATAATTTGTTGGTACTACTGCCATCATTAACTGGATTTTAAAAAATGAATGGATGGAAATAAATACACCACCTTTTAAATACCTTATCATCTAAATAACATGTAATCAGCTTTAAATCTTATGTCTCACATCAACATATAAACCACTCACAGCATAATGGTGCCAAATCACAAATTGTAAGAGTCCGTATCCCAAGCAAACATGTCATGCAATTTCATACATACAATTTAATACAGTACAATTTATAAAAGTTTTTATAATTTATTTTGCCATTAGAAGAATAATAGTGTGTTTTTTTTTTGGAAAATGAGCATTGAATAAGCTACCATATTTATTATTCAGTCCTTTGTTTGCTAGCTTTTGATTTCAGTTTAGATTAAATTGCAGGCAAAAGCAATAAATACATGGCGAAAGTCAAAATAAATTGAAAGTTAAAGTATCACCATTTTAAAGAGTAGCAGGCTTGAGGCCACTGCGTACTTGATGTTGACACCAAATTGAGTGGGGACAAAGAAACAAAATAACCAAATTGCTGCTGATCCAACCTCTTGACCCAGTTAATGATTTGTGAGCTGGTGTGCAAACCAGAAATGTAGTAGCATGTTAAAAAATGAAGCCTTTTATAGACAGTCTTATAATGGCTTGTGATGAAATGTATTAGGCAGTAAACCTTGTATAAAGGAGACCTCATATTTTAAACAAATCAGCAGGTTTCTATATTGATTTTTCTTCTTGCTGGCAGCAATTTTATGCTGATCTATCCTTCCACCATACTTTTTTTTATATATACAATAAATTTGTTGCTGCTTGAAGAGTTTGCATAATGATGAAGTAGTTGCTCCTGCTATGAATGTTTTTTGCCCCATTCTTTTATTAATGAACTTATTTATTTATATGTTGGTTTGATGGAGTTTTTCTCACGGACAAGCATCCTCATGGGAGTAATATAGTTTTCCAACTCTTAATAGTCTCAGATGATTTAGGTAAACATTTTGTTTCTCAATTAAATTTTGACTTTATAAAGAAGAAGCTGGGGTTAATGTCATTCTGAAGAAAACCTTTAAAGAAATTTGATTCACTTAAAGGACCAGACAAGCCAGGATTGTTTTTGAAAAGATGGAAAAAGCACATTACAGTAAATGTGTCCTCATCTGCAGAGCCAAAAGGGTCAGTTTAAGGTCAGTTATCTTTTGTCTGCTTTCCACTTTTTTGAGCTCTGTGGTGAATTTCATTTAGGTTTCTCTCAGCATACATATTCAGCTGGTCTGTTTATATTTGGGATTTGTTGCATTTGTAAGTGCCAGTTTGATAATTTACTCAATTATCTTGGCAGAGTATCTCAGAGGGTCCTCAGTTAAAATCCCAGCCTGGTTAGTATCTCCAAAGATTTTGCACCTTCAACCCACCCCAACCCATCTATGAGGAAACATTAATTTAGGGGTTGAAGAACAAACTGTAATTGCCCTCTTCTTCTTAGACATGGCACATGAGACTGTCACTGCAGCTCAAGACCTGACTTGCGGTCTTTGACTGCACACTTACCTCAAACATCCATTACAGCCAAAGTGAAATTCCTTAGTAAGTTAAAGGAAGATGTTTCTGGTATACATTTATTGGGTTCTACATCCAATATGATAGTGTCAATTACATTCAAAGGACACTCTTGTCAGACATTCTTGATGGATGAGTCTACCACTAGTTATTAACCAAAATGTGCACTCAAGACCAAATGTCCTCTCCATCCATTCATTTTCCAACCCGCTGAATCCGAACACAGGGTCACGGGAGTCTGCTGGAGCCAATCCCAGCCAACACAGGGCACAAGGCAGGAACCAATCCCGGGCAGGGTGCCAACCCACCGCAGGACACACACAAACACACCAACACACCAAGCACACACTAGGGCCAATTTAGAATCGCCAATCCACCTAACCTGCATGTCTTTGGACTGTGGGAGGAAACCGGAGTGCCCGGAGGAAACCCACGCAGACATGGGGAGAACATGCAAACTCCACGCAGGGAGGACCCGGGAAGCGAACCCGGGTCCCCAGGTCACCCAACTGCGAGGCAGCAGCACTACCCACTGTGCCACCGTGCCGCCCCAAATGTCCTCTCTTTTCTTTATAATGCAGTGTCAGCACTAGTTCTCTTTGTATCAGCTAAACCTTTGCTCTGTGCTCTAGGCAACAGTCTCCTGACTAGGGTTGAGGCCTAATACAAAAGCCTTTTTATGGCATGTAATGTGTTTTGCCTTGGAAGCCATATAGAGGTCAACCTTGCTAAAGGAGAGAGGGGTACTAAAGCAGGAGAGACCCTCATAAAAGCAACAAAGAAAAAGAGTTATCTGATCATTAGCTATCAGCAAACATAACTTATGGAAACAAGAAAAGATCACCTTGTGAAGCACTATAATCAGAGAGACCTGGATGACTTAACATGAAAAGTATTGACTCGGTGATGACCAAAAGTAAAAACGAAATGCAAAATGACAGCATGAAAACAAAATAATATGGTACTAAAATATAATAACAACCCTAAAATGAAAAACATATTATGTATACAAATGAATTCTGCAAGTTTCAAAACTATAAAATTATAATAATAATCAGCAACCCATAAAAGTGTGTGATGATACACACCGTGAAAGAAGCCCAGACACAGAAAGACACTGAGACAGCCAGAAGTCCAAAACATACATCATGTTTATTTTCTTCTTTCCTTTTACAGCACCACACAATTCTCATATTCACAATGCTCAGTCCTTCCTTTTTCTTTTCTTTTCCTTTCTCTTGTCTTCTCTTCACTGCCGCCCTCACTCCTCCACTCGTTGGCTCTGGCTCCCCAAATGGAGTGAGGTAGCCCCTTTTATATTGCACCCGGATGTGCTCAAGGTGCACCCTGAAGAACTTCCTGCAGCACTTCCTGGCATGGTGGGAGTGCTGCCATCCATGGCTCCAGGATCGTCCAGGCGCCCCTTGGCGGTGGCCACGGACCCCAACAGGGTTGAGATTTCCAAGCTTCCAATTCGTGGCCCTGATGTAATCCAGTGGGGCTGCCCTCTTCCACCCTGGAGAAGATATTGCCCTATCCTGGACCTTCCCTTCTCCAGGTGTTCTGGTAGGGCAAGGTCCCCGTTTGTTCTGCCACAACACACAAACTCTCACAAGCTCACAGATTTGCTGTGGGAGAACAACCAAATATGCAGGCACCAAGAGACTTGTAAACCAAGCAAAGATCTACTCCTTTAACTGGCTAATAAACCAGAAGTCCTACCTGAAGATTTTAAAGCCAGTCCCAAATTAATAATATTTTCCATAAGCAATTCCTTGAACAAGAATTCAAAAGCAGCAATATATACAGTAATAATATAATGTTGTGCTCCCTTTACGGAGACAATGAAAAAGAAAACGAGGTGAGCTTTCATTTATATTTTGTTTTAGTATCTGTTTCTATAATCCTTATGTTATGATTTAATTATGGCATTTAGTTTTTTAACATATACTTTTTTGAGGCGTTTGTCTAAAAGTCATTTGTTGCCTAGCAAGCCCACAAAAAAGAAGAAGAATTAAGGTGTGTAGGTGTTGTTCCTCACAGGGTGTATACTGTATGTTAAGGTAACCTGAGGGTAGCTGGTGCTTACCTAGGTATATGTTCCTTCTTGGAGCTTAAATATACAGAGACAGGCACAGAGGGAGGGATATTTCCCTAAACAGGAAAAGTCTCAGGTTAGGTAAAATGAATAAATCATAACCTTTTATTAATAGAAGTATTTGGTTTCTATTTCCTTAATTATGCTTCAAATGGTAAACTTTCCTTTCTTTGGTCAGTCATTTTCATTCAATGTTAGCAGTCTAATGCAGTCATTGATGTTGCTACCTCACGTCTTCTGCAACCTGAGTTTCATTTCCAGTCTACTTAATGTCTTAATAGAGTTTGCATGTTTTGGATGGTTTCAAATGTATTTTCTCAACCTTGATTACCTCTCACAGACTCAAGGTTAGGTTCCTCTTAGGTTTACTGTCGACTGCATTTTAATCCATTATAAGTAAAAGTCTGTGGTAATGCAACTTATAAAGGACTGGCATCCTGTCTAGGTTTGGATGCTTCCAAAGCTTCCAGGTTTTCCTATAATGAAAGGAAATGAGCTCAGAAAATGAATGGGTAGAAGAATTTACAACTAATAAATAAGCAACACAATTATCTTTGTGCTCTGTGACCTGTTGTGTCTAGCAATATACAGCTACTTTGTATTCAACACCAGTGCTGTTTTTGTTTCCTCAGAGAATTTTAGCACATTTGTAAAAAAAAAAAACAATCTTCCCCATCTGAATCCACATTTGCTAGTTCAATTGTTCCTTTGATAATTTGTTAAATTATTATAAATTCATTACACATTATGCTCACTTCATTATAGGTACTAGGGTTAAATAATCATCATGATAAATTTTTTACATAAATGTTTTGCTACTTTCTAATGTTAAAGATTGGGAATTTACCCATTGTGTAATCACTAGCATATTTGAGCAAAGCTGGGAAAAATGCTACCCTGCTACAGCAACACATTTGATTTTAGCCTTTTTAATCTTAAGCTAATTACACATTACATGACTTCTACTCAGAGGGGATGTCAAACATGAAGACTGTAGTCACCTGAGCATGTCATATTACATGACTAGAAATCGCAGGGTATGTCATATTAACTCACTCTGTACTGTCTTTACAACATAGTTTCATTTTTCTAAAGTATCACAAGGTTTCCCCTTTTTCTGACCTCCAATAATGAGTTGCCTAATGTAGCCAGTGCTGTACAAAGGATTCAAAGATACAGTGAGTTCTACTGGAGTATTTGCCCTTCTTTTTCATTTTGCACTCTGTTGTGGTACTTAAACAATATTACATCACATAGACAAGTCTCTCTTTTTTTAAAAAGGCAATACCATCCCATGTCTTATAATTTGGAATCATTTTCAGCCCATGATGGTCGGGAAGGATTTAGACCTACAGCAAACCTGTTTTGCTCTCACTTTATTTGTTTAAAGCGAGGTGCAGGTACCTTTTTACCCTGACTGCCACTATCTCTTTTGAATAGGCGCCTCTGCCTGGGACTCTCTTTGGGCCATCAACATGGAAACAAGATAAAAACTCCGTGTAGAACTACTGTGTACCCGCATTGACTTCCTATTACCAGTATGGCACTCTGTCTACATTATAGGTTCCCTTTTGGAACCAAATTCAGATGTGGTTTCTGCATTAACAACTATTATCTATTTCTTGTGTTGACACTAATATAGTAAATCTGAACAATCAATTACTCTGAAATTGTAAAATACACTGTCACAAACGTGCATTTGGGAGACAGTTTACGGGCTCAAATAGAAGCATTTACCCGACGAACCAGGGGTTGGCACTGCCCTCTAACTCTTTCTCCTCTCTCCCTGCAGAACAACTGAAAAATCTACAACCTAACAATGTCACTTCCGGGTTCCAACCCTCAAGACCCCACCTCTTCCTGACGTCATTTCTGGTTCCGGAATGCTATTCACTCATGACATCACTTCCTGCAGCCAACTATACAGTGATCCCTCGCTATATCGCGCTTCGCCTTTTGCGGCTTCACTCTATCGCGGATTTTATATGTAAGCATATTTAAATATATATCGTGGATTTTTTGCTGGTTCGCGGATTTCTGAGGACAATGGGTCTTTTAATTTCTGGTACATGCTTCCTCAGTTGGTTTGCCCAGTTGATTTCATACAAGGGACGCTATTGGCAGATGGCTGAGAAGCTACCCAACTTACTTTTCTCTGTGTCTCTTGCGCTGACTTTCTCTGATCCTGACGTAGGGGGTGTGAGCAGGGGGGCTGTTCGCACACCTAGACAATACGGACGCTTGTCTAAAAATGCTGAAAGATTATCTTCATGTTGCTACCTTCTGTGTGCAGCTGCTTAGTGAAGCAACATGCTGCACGGTGCTTCACATACTTAAAAGCTCAAAGGGCACATATTGATTTTTCACTCTTTGTTTTTCTCTGTCTCTCTCTCTCTCTCTCTCTCCCTGCTCCTGACGGTGGGGGTGTGAGCTGCCGCCTTCAACAGCTTTGTGCCGTGGTGCTTTGCATACTTAAGCCAAACAGCCCTATTGATTTGTTTGCTTTGCTCTCTGTTTCTGACAGTCTGTGCTCCTGACACGCACTCCTTTGAACAGGAAGATATGTTTGCATTCTTTTAATTGTGAGACAGAACTGTCATCTCTGTCTTGTCATGGAGCACAGTTTAAACTTTTGAAAAAGAGACAAATGTTTGTTTGCAGTGTTTGAATAATGTTCCTGTCTCTCTACAACCTCCTGTGTTTCTGCGCAAATCTGTGACCCAAGCATGACAATATAAAAATAACCATATAAACATATGGTTTCTACTTCGTAGATTTTCTTATTTCGCGGGTGGCTCTGGAACGCAACCCCCGCGATGGAGGAGGGATTACTGTATATACCGTCTTCATTTTTCTTTTTGTCAGTTCCGTTTTGAACTCTGTCTATAAACACGTCATATCCTATTTTGCTCTACAGTATACAGGGATCCCCCCCAAACCTTTGACATTGTTTGTGTCCTTATTTTACAACACATATTGATTTGGTAAGAAGATCAGAATGCATAAAAATTACAATATGCTATACTTCATTGTTTTCAGGGATGTGACCTTTACCCATTCATTCATTTTCTCATGCAGCTTTCTTTTTTGAGGGTCACAGATTTAATCTACAGGATGTTAGCCCTGTCTGATGTTCGTATGTATGCATGCTACATTCTGAATACCAAAGTTCTGCCTTCCTTATTTCCTTTTATATCATTTGACATTATTATAAAATCAACTGTTCCATTCCCCAAAACACTACAATCCACCATAGGAATAAGCCAGAAAAAATAATTTGATAATATTCCAATATATTTCAGTATAATAAATCATTTTTTTATTCTGCTATCATTTTATTCTACTAAGAAAGAACTGTTTTTTTACCACATGCTGAAACACAGTGGTGATGGAGCATTCAGTGACATCAAGAAAAAGTTGATTGATTGAGATGATAAGATCACAGAATATCTCACTGGCTATTAAATGAAACTGAGGTAAAAACAAAGCAAAATCTCCAACTCAAACATTTCTGAAGCTGTTAATGGTCACGGTAATTAAACACTTTCATGTCTGGTTCATTTTTTCCTTTATGTTGATCCACTGGAGGTAAACAGGTAAGGTGTGTATATTTATCAGCATTATTTAGATCTACAGTGGATTCAGAAAGTAGTCAGACCCCTTGACTTTCTGCACACTAGTGAACACCAGTGCTGATCACTATACAATGTATCATAGTTTATTTTTATTTATATTTCTAAAAAATGCACCACTCATTTTTAGGTGAGTAAAATAGACATGTCTGCTTAGAATATTCCATTAAAGGTACCATTACTTTTTTAGCATTTTCTTTTATTTAGAGTGTATGGTAGGTTTTTCCCTATGTTGTTAATGTGGTTCATAATTGTTTCTTTGATTTGTTAAAGTTGATGATTTTTTAATACAGTAATAATTACAGAAAAGATCTTCCAAAATTATGTACAATAAAAGAAATGTTTTCTTCATTCCACCCCAACAGGTCTGCATGATGCATTAGTACACTACCACACTCCTTGCAACTTAAAAAAACATTTCCCAATATAGCATAAGATCGAAAATGGAAATTCAGACACAGCTTGATTTGGCCATTAGTAAATGCATGCAATAGAGGGACTGCCATAAAAAGGAGTCATTATGGAGAAATGCAGACATTGCCCCTGGGAGGCTGGTAGGTTAGAGGTTAGCTGGGACTTGGTCATCATTTCTTAATTAGCCAAATTACCTTTTCCTTTTCCAAACATTTCTTGCTCAATTATTTGAAAATATCCCATTTCACATTGCCTGCTTATCAAATGTTAACAAAAACAAATGCAGTTTTCATCACGTAACACCCGAATGTGGTAATTGTGCCTGAAGAATTTTAATTAATTAACATCTTATCTAAAAAGTGCATAGATTCACAGTGAATATTAATGAAAAGCAACTTACCATATCTAGTTGCTGCAGTGATCTCAGTTTCAGAACAATTCCTAGACATTTAAGGGCAAGAGTTTAATTTAGTTTATGATCACCAGCTTTAGACTTTGCATACAAAGCACCCATTTTGCTAGGCTAAATATGTAAGGCCATAAAACTGTGGGGCCAGTAAAACAAGTCATCATTTCCAATTGTGTATTTTAGGAAATAAACTACAGACACAGTATATAAAAGAGCATATCATTAGTTGAATATTACACAATACACTTTTTAAATTTAAAAATAACTTTTTAAAAGAATGGAGTTACAGTGACATTGTGGTTAATGTTACTGTTTCTAGTTTTACTGCCTTGGGTTCAATCTTTGTCTGTGTGAAGATTGCAGTTCTCCCTGATGCCTGCGGGAATTTTTTCTCCTGCTTCTCCAGTTTCTTCTTCCTAACCCAATGTATATGATGAGTGGTTTGAGTGAGCGTACCCTGAGATGTGCTGGCATTTCAGTCAAAGCTGGTTCCTGCTCTGACACTTCTTAACACACTATGGTGGAAAGAGCCTGTGGCTAAAAGTGCTCCAAGAGAGCACTTCCTATAAGGGATAGAGGGCATTTTTCATGATGGCATCCAAATTTGACACCATTTTCTTTATTCAAACAGCTTCCAGTGTATCCAGGACTTCTCAGTGAAGCAGCAGACTTTCTTGATAGGTTTGTTCAGGCATTGTGCTTCTTTTGTGCTCAAGTCACTTCTTCCTGCAGCGTAGAACATCACACTGGCTACTGTGGACTGGTAGGACATTTCCAGCAGCTTGCTGCTCACATCAAAAGACCTGAGTCTCCTTAGCAAGCACAGTCTGCTCTGGTTCTTCTTGTACAGAGCCACTGTGTTGTCAGACCAGTCCAGTTTGTTGTTTATGTGAAACCCCAGCTACTTGTAACTTTGCACCACTTCCATGTTCTCCCTGGATGATGGCATGCTGGAATTCCACCGCCAGCTCTTCTGTCTTGCTGATGTTGAATAGAAGGTTGTTGTCCCTGCACAACAAGACAGTCCTCCACAACCTTCCTGTACTCTGATTTGTTTTCATTATTAATGCAGCCTAATTAATGATGGATAAATCATCTGAAAATTTCAGTAGAAGGTAAGCACTGATATTGTGCTGGAAATCTGTTGTGTAGAGGGTGAACAGCAAGGGAGACAGGAGAATTCCCAGAGATGCTCTAGTATTACACACCATCATTTCTGACACACAGTCCCTCATCCTCACAAATGTCTGTCTATTGGTCTGGTAGCCCACAATCCAGGAAATTGTGGGGACATCAAGATTCAAAGCCTTGAGCTTTTTCCCCAGTTGATGAGGCATAATGGTGATAAAAGCACTGGAAAAGTCAAAGAACATCATCCTTACTGTGAGGCCGGCTTTGTCAATGAGGGAACAGGCTTTGTGGAGCATGTAGATGACAGAGCATCCTCCACACCTGTATGTTTCTTATAGGGTAACTGCAGAGGATCTGGATGTTCTGAAACCAGGGGGTCGTAGCTGTTTTAGGACCAGTCTCTCAAAGGTCTTTTTGATGTTTGAAGTATAGGTCTTAGATCTTGTTTAATATCATAGTTTATCATAGCCCTCTGTCTAGGATATGTGCTAGTTTTATTAATGTGGTATCCCTGTCATTTTCAAACCTGCTTAAATCAGTTTAGCATTATGAAGTTTATGGACTACAATTTATTAAGTCTCCTTTATAAAAGTACAGGTGTGAAAACATACACTGAGTAAAGCATTCACAGAAACAGGGCTTTCCATCTGCAAAATGTATGAACAGTTAGGCGACTGTATTTGTGGAGAAATTCCTCCAAATGGAGACAGGCTTTAGTTTCCATTTATTTGTTTTACCAATGGAACCCACACCCTGTAATCATCCCTGTGTTGTTACATCTGTCTTACATACATTAGACAACAATATACAGAAATATGTTTTTCTGTGTTTTCTTTTGTAAAGATAATAAGCAAAGGGTTAATTCAATGTAGTCTCTGTCCTCCTGAAATCATGTCGCTAACAGAGCCTTCTAGCCAAGATGTTCAGCATGGCTTCAAGCTCTAATGAGGACATTCCTGAGCTTTGCTGCCATGAAAAAAACTGACTGCAGAGGTAGGAATATTAGTAAATGATGATCCAGACTGCTGAAGCTTAGCTTCCACCAGACCGCAGGAGGAAGCTCCTCTTATTAGAAAAAAACAAAGATTTTTGTGGTTATTTTTTAATTGGATATAACTTAAGAGGCCTTGTATACTTGTGGGAGGCAGCACACATCAAAAACCCAAAAACCAGTATGTCTCATTTTAATGGAATGCAAAAAAGCCTTATGTGAAATCTCACAGTGATTAACATTTATTTTCTAAGAGAAACTGTTCAGCAACCCTATTTGGAAACTAGCTTTTATCACTGTTTAGAACACACAAACACAAGCAAAGAAACAATAATAAGCAAAAAATAAAAAGAGCTGAACGATGAAAGAAGATCTAGTGCCATATGCCATACCAGTTCAAAAACAAGTAAAAATGCATCTTTATTCAATTATATTTGATTCATTTCATATCTTTTTGTCACTGTTTTAAAATGTTAGGGCGACACAGTGATATGTAATCTGCTTTATGTTCAAAGCCCAGGCCAGTCCCTATATATGTGGAGTATACATGTGCTCCCCATGTTTGCACTTATTTTCCTATCACAGCCAAAAGATGTGAGTGTGTGGTTGGCTGATTTCTGATTCCAAACAGTTTGTTTACATGTTGTCATGCATGCGCATCAGTGGATTGCCCTCCGGGGTCATCTGGGGTATGTAGTACCACTCCTAGATGAGAAGGGGCGCTGCCGCTAATCATGTCCTCTGTCACTCCCTTCACAGTGCCAAGAAGACTCCCAGCAAGGGCAGTTGACTCCATCCCTTCTGTTCTCCTGCCTATAAAGCAAAAGGTCACCAGAAGGAGGCGTTACTGTGAGAGCAGAGCACACCGCAGGACAGAGCTTCTATCTTGCGACTTTGGCAAAGAAAGAACTCCTTAAGCCTAAAACCGGCTCTTTATTTTTTTTCTTTTCATTTCAGTCCTGCCCCATAGTGTGCTTGTTTGGATTTTCTGTTGCTTTGATTAAATGGGGATGGCACACCAACATTTACCAGTTGGATTTGAAGTGGACTTCAAGTTTAAAGTTCATTAGCAGTAATGACACTAAAGCAATTCTTTGAGAAACATTCTCCTTTGAATAATGATAATCATCTGCTATCCTGCCCTGTTCTCTCTCTGTTTCCCAGTGCACCAAAGTCTTGCTGCCTAGAAACATACTAACCGAAAGTGCCATGCAATTTCAGAGCTCACATGGATGGCTTGCCAGGTTTTTCTGCTGAACATTCTGTGCAAGGCAGTCTTTGGAATGTCTGAAGCACAGACATCACAATAAGTGTCAACCAACCAATCCTCTTTGAGCATTAGCCGAGGGCAAAGACAATAAAGGCACATCCTATCAATAAGTTTTAGAGTTCTGGTGTCAAAAAACTATTGCTGAATGAAATATACCTGCTATATAAGGACAAGAGGGGAGCTGTACGATAGTGTTAATCTGCAAAATTTGCGAGTTTCTTTGCAGTGAATGTGCTGTGTTCAGTAGTGAACTTCACCATGCAGTCAACTTAAATGAACCTTTTTTTCCCAGCGACTCATGATTTTTTGCAAGGTCAGAGTGACATCATAGGGCAGTAGCAGTCAGGGTTGGATAGGACTAAAAATTAATGGAAAACTTGCAAACACATTTAAACACAAAATGCACATGCAGAAGGTAGCTCGAGATGTGTTGGTGTATTCATGTCTTAAAGGCAACATATTTTTGTATGGACTTGTATGTAACCTGTATGCAATATGTGAGCATGCCCCATTAATAGTATTACACAGATTGCAAGCAGAAAGGAGTGAAGAACCCACGTACTTTAATGTTGCACTTATTTGGTAGCTGCAGCAGTGAAAGAGCAAAGTGTCAGGGAGATAAAAAAACAAGCTGTATGTTTCGGTTCTAGAGAGGTAAGTAAACATGGCTACTCTGCTCTCCATTTCTACTTTAAGAGCCATTTGATAGTTAGTTAGGTTATGTTAAATTGATAGAAGCATTTTTTTTAGTTACATTAAAATCTTTGCCTATATGTTAATGCATAGTCTATGGGAGATTCTATGATATCCTCCACAAGCTAAACCGAAATGGAATATTCTAATTATTTCTTGTGCCTCTGACTACAGATTAGTCCCAGTTTATAATCTGCCTTGCAGTTGGTAAGGCATGGAGGGCAAACAGTTTTCAAACCGTATCTGGTTACAACCATATTGAATGTGCTGTACGTATAGAACGCACTGAATGTAATAAGTAAAGCATATATAATTTTGCCATAGAGAAGTAACACAACCTTTAAGTATTAAAGTAACTGATGTTTAACAAGAAAAAGTTAAGTTCGTAGAAGAAACATTTTTTTTCCTTTTTTATCTTTTATCCTGGGCATTTAATAATTTTTCCTTTATTTTTGTGTGAACTGTTTTGCTTTGAATTTTCACTAAACTTTTTTCAAAATGAACTTTAATCAACTGAGACATTTCTTTTGTTATGAGTTGGACTCATGCTGGATCCTACCTTTCCAACTAAGTAGCAGCTTGATTTTGGGAAAATAGAAAAGACGCAGCTACATGTACCAAAGAAGAACAGTTGAGTAGTGATATACTTTGAGCCCATAAAAAGCTGATCACTGCTTGATGCTCTTCTTTGGTACAAAGCACAGTTATTTATTTTTGCCATGGTTTACTCCTATAAATCACCAATAGAATCTCACTGATTAAGATTTTACCACTGTGACCACAGGCACGCCATGTTTCCACACGTGTACTGGGAAATCTGTGCAGCCAATTCAGACAAATTTATCACAAAAGTGTGAATAGTTACTGACTTACCTTTGCATAAATTGTGACTCAGTGAATTATACTCATCATCAGATGTAAGAAGCAGACCATAAGTTAATAGTTGTCCAAGAAAGAAACCTAATTAGAATGCCGTGGTAAACCCAGTAGCATTGTTAAAAGCAGTGCAGAGTTTAGAAGTTATGGCTAAGCAATATCGCACTTGCTGCTGTAATACTCCTCCCTCCTACGACCTACGCTTATGTACAAGAACAAATCTTATAAAAAGTGACCTATCATTGATTTATTTTTTCCAGGTATTAGATTTTGAATACATACTAACCAGAAAACAAAACCTTAAGGCTAGACTTTTCTTAATCAAAGATATTACTTTCTTCACAAAAGAGTCATTCCTTAATTTTTTAGTTGGAGTTCCAACAGGCAGTTACAAAAATTCTTCACTCTTATCAAAAATAGTGCTATGGACATCAACAAATAAAAGAGTTCTTTCCAGCTGCCCTCTGGGAAGCTGTCCATGAAGATGTCAAACTTAAACGATGTCATTAAAGATGGAACAAAAATATTGTAAAAAAAAGTGATAAAAAAGTATCCCAAACACTTCAAAAGGAAACAGAAATACTAAAACTCAAACCACCAGCCATGAAAAAGTGGGCAAACAAAACAGATGAATAAACTTTTGAATAAAATGGGAATTTTAGAATGAACTGAAGGAAAACAAAGAAATAGATTCAAAGTTAAGTAAGTAAAATGATTCATTAGAATATATATTTTTAATGAAAAGATTTCAATACAACTGTGAACTGCCTTTTATCTGCATATTCTGAGATCAGAAGCCTGCAAGCACTGAAAATAGTTTTAAGCCAGCAGCTATGTGTGTCTGCCTTTTCTAAGCAATACATCCGTGCTGGTTTAATCCCTGCTGTGTGCAGATAAAAGAATCCAGAGCTCAGTAACATGCTAGCTATCTGGAATTTGACTGATAAAAAAGAAAGGCATGAAAACAACCTACTGCTTGTTATCTTTTCAAAAATAATTTTGGGCAAAAATAGCAGTGAAGCTATTAATATGAATATAAAATGGGACACTTAACCAAAAAGCCCAGTATTTGTACAACTCTGGTATAAAGTCACACTAAAATGTGACTGTAAAGGCAATTAACATTATAGCAGCTAAAGAGAGTAGCCAGTCCTTGCGTTGGCACACTCGAGAAAACTAAAGTGCAGTGATAATAAACAAATCAGGATTCCAATTACTGTTCTGAAGGACCATTCCTGGTGGCGGAGTTAGCTGATGAGTAATGAGAAGGGGTCTCAGAGTAATGGGAGGTGGGTTATCCTGCAGAAGTCAGGAGAGACGTCTGACTGTGCAGGCAATAACAGCTGTTGGTTAGTGTCTGGTGTGAATTCAGTTATTTTAAACCCTCTGTGACAAAAGCTCAGTTGGGTTTTCTGTCATTGAAAATGACTGTAAATTATTAATGTTACATTTTTCAATTTTCCATTATATTATCCTTCCTTACGTTTTGATGTCCCTTTTCATCGTTTACCATAGTCTCTCATGCAGATATTCTCTAAAGTAACACACCACAAGACACCCTGCAGTATTCAATAATTAACAAAGGAACAGTCTTGTTAAGGAAACCATTTAAAAAAAAAAAAAACTCCCTTACATACACACTGTTTAAAAACAAGACAAAATATGTTGCACTCTCAAAAAAATCTAATTAAAAATTATACTACACAATTGCAAATCATATACAGTATAGTAAAGAAAAAAATGTATTACAATAAACAAGAAAATACAACACAAGCATAAAGTACAAATATATAAACACTAAATAT
This sequence comes from Erpetoichthys calabaricus, assembly GCF_900747795.2. NCBI lineage: Eukaryota > Metazoa > Chordata > Cladistia > Polypteriformes > Polypteridae > Erpetoichthys > Erpetoichthys calabaricus. The sequence continues at coordinate 89,800,033 of NC_041394.2, forward strand.
ACATAGAAATGTATGTGTGTATTCAATACATTGAACGTTTATGTATAATATTACAATAATATTCATATCAATAACATAATATTGTAATATATATCTGAGACAGAATATTATTTGACATCACAGATGCAGTACTACACTGTAAAAAGGCAAAGGCAAACCTAAACATTAACAGCATGAACATTTTTTAAAAATGTTTATGTTGGTTTCTTCAGTCATGCTATGTGAAGGCCACCTTCAAAACACAACTTGTCCTACATTACACATGAACAATAAAGCATTCAAAGTGTTTTAAAAATTCATAAGTTTAAAAAAAAGTTACCATAACTACAGTGTTTTTTAGCAAAGGAATAAACCTTTCAGATTATTTTTTGTCACATATGTGGGTGTGTGATGATCTAATGTCACAGCAGTTCCTCAGCCATTGATAAGCAACCGGAAACATCACAAGAAGAGTAAAGAGTAATTCCCAGAAAAGAAGGGAAGGAGAGAATCTCAGTGCTGACCGGCCACATCCTTCATCCAAATACAGAATGTGGGTCAAATGAAGAGCTTTCTTGTACTTAATTTTTTCTTACACTGATTTTTGGCCAATACTTTCTGGTTTTCTCAATCTGACTCTAGTTTTCAACAATCTGATTTGTACGGAAAAGCACTATAGTTAATTTATTTTTACCTCAAGTGTCTTTATTTTGAACAGAGCTACTGCTTTATATCTAATTTCAGTGATACGTTCTATACTGTATGCCAGCTGATTTCTATATCATTACAATAGTACAGTACAGTTGTTTTTTAACTTTAGCTCTAGGCCCTCTGTGGTTACAGACACTCACCACCTGCAACATTCTTTTTTTTTATTTGACTCTTACCTTCTCTATGCAAACTGTTATTATTTGATATTAAAAACGGTAATCGGGCAGATCCAAATGACTATAGATCAGTAAGCTTAATGTGCATCACAGGTAAATTAATGAAAGGAATTATTAAGAATAAAATTGAGCAGCACATGACAAGAATATGAGCTTTAGGGAACAGTCAGCATTGGTTCAGGTGGAAGAGATAATATTTTACTAATATAAGTGAAATCTAAGAGGAAGCAACTAATGTAGACAATCAGTGTGGTGTATATGATATTATTTATCTTGCTGTTAAGAAAGCATTTAATAAAGCACCACATGAGAGACGGGCGTCAAACTAAAAGGAATGGGAGTTCAGGATGTAATATGAAGATTTGTGCAGACTGGCTAAAACACAGGAAACAGGGGGTGAAGGTGTGAAGAACCTTATTAGATTTGGGTGAAATCAAGAGTGGTGTCCCTCAGGGGTCAGTGCAAGAGTTGCTGCTGTCTTTAATATATATATATATATATATTCATTGCATTCGTAGTCTGTGTCACAATCTGATTGTATGGGTGGTTATATATATATATATATACTGTATATATATTGTGAAATGATCAGATTCGACACACTTAAAAAGGTTTGGGGCAGCCACCCGTACATTATCCCTGGCTGCAATGGGTTGATTTTTCAAGACAAGTGTCTTGGTTGGAGTCCAGACATGAACCACTGAAGGTTTGGCAAGATGGCGGTTTTAAGTTATCAAAGCGGAAGTGAGGTAGGGGAACCAAAAGTGACCTTCTTCTGACGTTAGTCTAGGTGCAGGAACCAAAAGTGACATTATCCTGGGCATCAGAACCGGAAGTGATGTCTTCAATATTGAGTCAGACAGGTTTTCACGCGGCTGGTCTGTAGAGATAACAGGAGAAGGTTTAGTGCACCACGCCACTCCCTGGAATTACCTTATCTTGGTCCATACAACGTCCTCCTACTTGCATGTGCGTGACAATATATACAGTAATCCCTCCTCCATCGCGGGGGTTGCGTTCCAGAGCCACCTGCGAAATAAGAAAATCCGCGAAGTAGAAACCATATGTTTATATGGTTATTTTTATATTGTCATGCTTGGGTCACAGATTTGCGCAGAAACACAGGAGGTTGTAGAGAGACAGGAACGTTATTCAAACACTGCAAACAAACATTTGTCTCTTTTTCAAAAGTTTAAACTGTGCTCCATGACAAGACAGAGATGACAGTTCTGTCTCACAATTAAAAGAATGCAAACATATCTTCCTCTTCAAAGGAGTGCGCGTCAGGAGCAGAGACTGTCATAAAGCCAGAGGAAAGCAAACAAATCAATAGGGCTGTTTGGCTTTTAAGTATGCGAAGCACCGCCGGTACAAAGCTGTTGAAGGCGGCAGCTCACACCCCCTCCGTCAGGAGCAGGGAGAGAGAGAGAGAGAGACAGAGAAAAACAAACAGTCAAAAATCAATTCGAGCTTTTAAGTATGCGAAGCACCGTGCAGCATGTCGCTTCACAAAGCAGCTGCACAGAAGGTAGCAACGTGAAGATAATCTTTCAGCATTTTTAGACGAGCGTCCGTATCGTCTAGGTGTGCGAACAACCCCCCTGCTCACACCCCCTACGTCAGGATCAGAGAAAGTCAGCGCAAGAGAGAGAGAGAGAAAAGTAAGTTGGGTAGCTTCTCAGCCATCTGCCAATAGCGTCCCTTGTATGAAATCCAACTGGGCAAACCAACTGAGGAAGCATGTACCAGAAATTAAAAGACCCATTGTTCTCAGAAATCCGCAATATATATTTAAATATGCTTACATATAAAATCCGCGATAGAGTGAAGCCGCGAAAGGCGAAGCGCGATATAGCGAGGGATCACTGTATACATTGTGGAAATAATACCACAAACAAAAAGAAATCTTCACAATATAAAGGCTTGGGGACCGTCCCCGTATATTGTCCTGCAGACAAATGAAATCAAAAACAATGCAAAAAGTGATCAAAAGTACATGAACTGTAACAGATGACAATGTGGAGTAGACAAAATGGCATTTTTATAAAAGGGTGGATGATGGGAACAGGAAATGGTTGGCAGGAAGTCATGGTGGAGGAACTGGAAGTGATGTCCAAGGTGAGAGCCGGAAGTAATGCCATATGGAGTCACCGGAAGTCATGTCATGGTGGCCATTTTGGAACCCGGAAATAGCCGCAATTACTTTTCTTCGATTCTCCTGTTGAGAGAAGAGGTTCAGGTAAGTACCACATGACAATCCTTCCTCTCGCGATATTTCACTCACCTTTCGGCTTTTTGACTGCCTCCTAATCGCACGTGTGTGACAACATATACAGATAAAATTCAGTTACAGCGAACTGCCAGGGACGTAAAAAATATTTTGTTGTAATAAAAATTTCATAGTAACGAGACTCTGTATTTGTCACTATAGTATTTTCTTTAACTTGTGTCCAGGCGTTTGCAATCATTTCAACAGCTTCTTTCGTGTTAATTTTAATGTCCTCCTGTCTACAAGTTATGCTGACGAGAATGTTTCTCAGCATTTCCTTGTGATAATACATTTTCAGGCTGCAAATGATGCCCAAATCCAATGGTTGAAGCACTGCTGTGCAATTGGGTGGGAGGAATTCAATGCAAACATTATCTAAATGTGGAAGCATGTTGTGAGTAGCACAGTTTTCAATTAAAAGCCAAATCATCCTTTTCTTCTTCTTAATGTTGTGAGATTTCTTTTGGGATCCCACCCCCCACTAATTGGGAACGGCACGCTGAAGTGTATCCCGAAGTGCAATTGCCGCGTCTGTGGAAGATTGTTTGTCTGTTGCCAGGGCAGGGCAATAGGAGGCTCACAGAGCTGCAGTGAAGCTTCACAGAAGCAAATCCTAAAAGATCATGGTCGCACTAAAAGTCCCTGTCTTACACCCCAAAACACAAGGCTGAGTCTCAGTACTTTAGCAAAACCAGCTTTATTCAGCTTAAAACGGGAACAGCATGGTTATTTATTGTACCGGGGTCTACCACTTTCCTATACACAGACACAGCAGTCAGGCAGGTTAGTGGCCAAGTATTACTGTTCCCTGCATTTGCAATGTTCCTTGCATCACCCATCGAGATCTTTTCTGTTTGCTTCAGTGAAGAGCCGCAGCAGAGCTGTGAGCCTGTTGTTGCCCTGGCAAAGGATAAACAATCTTTCACAGACAGAGTGATCACACTTTGGGACGCACTTCAGTGTGTTGTCAAGTTGGGGGAGGTCCCAAGAGAGTTTAGAAACCTCACATTTTCTTGAATGAGTGCCGCATTAATAGGAACGTTTCTTGAACGAGTATCACTTAATCACATAAAAACTGCTTTTTCGACCTCTTCAAATGCAGCAGTTTGCATTTGTTTGCAACCCGATATTTTTCTTCTTTTTTTGCTCGGTCTTTCAAGAAAGTTGACGGTGTCGCTGGCAAAATTCCGAATTCACTGGCAACGTCTTTTTTCTTTTTGCTGGAATTGAGAGCCGCAAAATTTATTTTTTTTCTAATATGAACTGTTATCGTTTTTTTGTGTCTGCCGTTTCTATAGGAGGGTGACAATGAGTGAAATTCCAATGGAAGTTTTTGCAGATGTTGACGAGCAATAAGCAAAAGGTATCACTGACAACCACAGAAAACAATACACAGCAAAAAGTATGAGGAAAGTTCGAAGAAAGAAAAAAAAAAGTACAATGTTTCTGTTTGGGCGACCATTGTGCACAACTGAGGTGTGACCACAGAACTAACTGCTCTGTGGATGATTCATTCAGGCATTTCAAGGTCTTTTGGGCACTTCGTTGTAATAAAAGCATCTGCCGAATGTATTTTGTAGTAACGAGCTTTGTATAGACTCGTGTCATAGGGGGAAACTGTCGGGACCATAAAAATACTTCGTTGTAATGAAAATTTTGTTATAAAGATATTCGTATATATATATATATATATATATATTATATTATCCATCCACTCATCCATTATCCAACCTGCTATATCCTAACTACAGGGTCACGGGGGTCTGCTGGAGCTAATACCAGGGAACAAGGCAGGAAACAAACCCCAGGCAGGGCAGCAGCCCACTGCAGTATATTATATTATATTTTATATATAAATAATTTGGATAGGAATATATGTAACAAGCTGGTTAAATATGCAGATGATACCAAGCTAGGAGGATGGAAAGATAATCTGGAATCCGTTGAATCATTACAGTGGAGTTTGGACAGCATACAGACTTGGGCACATTTGGGGCAGATTAAATTTAGTATCATTAAATGTAAAGTACTACACGTAGGAAGTAAAAATGTTTGAATACACAATGGCTGGTCTGAAAACTGAAAGTACACCTTATGAGAAGCATTTAAGATTCATAGGGAACTCAACACTATCAATTGCCAGACAATATTCAGAATCCATTAAGAAGGCGAACAGAATGTTAGCTTATATAGCACAATGCACAGAGTACAAGTTCAAGGAAGTTATTCTCAATGTTTATAATGCACCGGTGGGGCCTCATCTGGAGTACTGTGTACAGTTTTAGTCTCCAGGCTACAAAAAAAAACAGACACACCAGAAAAAGTCCTTAGAAGAATAACTAGGCTGATTCCATGACTGCAAGGGATGAGTTTATAAGTAAAGATTAAAAGAGCTGAGCCTTTTTAGTTTAAGCAAAAGGAGATTAAGACGAGACATGACTGAAGTGTTTAAAATTATGAATGGAATTAGCACAGTGGATTGCAACTGTTAGTTTGAAATGAGTTCAACAAAAACACTGGGACACAGTTGTAAACTTGTTAAAGGTACATTACATAGTTTTTCTTCACACCAGAGAAGTGGGCAAAAATGGGCATTGATGGGCAATTGTGAATACATATATACAGTATATATAATATGCATTTTATATATATAGTGAAATAGTTTTTATATTTATGTATTATTCATCATTCCATGTAGCACATAAATATATTAATATTTAATTTGGTATTTTATGACTACACCCTCATCTAATCATCCTGTGGAGTGCATGCATGATCGTTTGCTTGCAGCTTGTTAAGAAAAATTAGCATAAGGTAAAAAAACTAGATTAAAGAAGCCTGGAATAATATATGTTAAAATGGCTAAACAGCGCTCCCCGTTTAGTTTCTTTAAAAGATTTCGATGTACTTTAGAAGAAGATGTCACAGATTTTTCTGCTACTGGAAAGAGCAGTCCCAGCCAATGCAGACACATTGAACGGAGTAAGATCACAAGACAAAAGAGAAAAAACATTAGTTTTCTGTCTCACTCCGCGCTGTCCGTGCAACGCGGCCACAGAGAGCTTAAACAACTTGGCACATCCACATAAAAAGGACAAGGGGTGAGCTTTCTTGAAGGCTTTTACTGGACGTACCTCATTGTAAACTGAAATATATACAAAAGAAACTTACAGGTATATACAGGTGTACAACCAAAGACAATAAAGAATGATTTACAAAGCAATACACAGCAGAGAGTATACATTAAACAATAAAGCTTTAAAAGACACTTACAAGGTGAGTGATTTCCACGGTTAGATCAAGACAAAGAGAAGCGCGTAGACAGAGGTTCAAATTGCTGCGTACCACAACTAACCAGACCCAGGGGTTTATATACCTTAGGACTCTGCTCTGTTGGGCCCTTCAGCAAGGTCCTTAACCTGCAATTGCTGAGCGCTTTGAGTAGTGAGAAAAGCGCTATATAAATGCAAAGAATTATTATTATTATTATTATTAAAGATACACTTTGGACGTGACCGAAACAAGAGATAAAGGGGTGCCTACGTGAGACACATGGGGTGTATTGTATTCAAATGTTTATTATGGGACCTACATGCTTTATGTGAGTTTCATAGACATTTATGGCACCACTGTTAGTGTGGGACGTGACTGAAAGGTGTGTTAATAAATAACAAGATGAAGAGGGAGGACAGCTCAACAAATAACAGCTAACAAGATGTGGGGCAGAACAATTAGCTTGACAGTGTCGTTCATTGTATGCTATTATTGGTGTCTATAGTTTGGGTGCTATCATGCCAGCTTATTTTTTTTCTTTGTTTTGTTATGTTTTTTGAATCATTGTAAGGCCATACTTGAACTTTTCTTCTTTTAATAGCCAGGAAGGATAGATTTTTTTCCAACATCATGTGCATTACTGAGCAGGGTTCCAGTAGAGGATCCACCTCATTTGACCGCTGATGGTCAAGTTCTATAAAGCATCTTATGTGGGTGAAATTTTATTTGCACACCTAGTTTCATATACGCCCACCCACCAACGTATTTCTGGCTACGCTACTGCTTCACACAGAGAACAATAGACACATGGAAAGTGTGGTACACAATAAACTAAATGTAAACAGAAACTTACTTGTTTTGCTCATCGCTAGTTACCATACTGTCCATTCTGATTTTATATACTGTACTGTACATTAAATCCATCTATTTCTTTAATCTGCTTAAGACAATATTGTTTTCCCAAGGAGTCAAATTGCATTTAGCACAATTCAAAAACTATGTTTGAGCATGCAACCAGTGCATAATAAAATACACACCCTGGATACACAATAAAGACACCACAGGATTATTCAGTTCTGATACAATAATTATGTTCATTATTTATGAGATGCAGCACAAATGCATTCAAGAGTATATTGAATTTCCTATATACATTAACATCTACTGATACAAATTATATTTGATTTGCCCTTTCAAACATTAATTGGAGCTGCAAATATCACATGGAGAATAAAGAATTAAAACAAACACAAGCAAGGTTTTTAATTTTGAGACCAAAATGCTGGACTAAAAAAAAAAAAAACAAACTAAAAAACAAAACAAAACTAAATGTCAGATTTGGTTTTCTTCTCTAGGTTACAGTGGGAACCTGAGCAGGTTATTCAATTACATCTCAGTAAGGCTGGTTGCTCTATTCAGGTGGTGCACTTTGGAATGTCACTGACAATGAAAACCACTATGAAATAATAACTCATTCATCCATCCATCCAGCTTGTAAGCCTTTGCCAGTACAGGGTTATGCCACAGTTTATTTTGGGAGCAATGGGGCACAAGGGAATACCTGTTCCTCAATGGGACATCAGTCGAAGGGTGAGTTATTTTTAAAATGACTTGGCATAAAACATCAACAATGAGGCTACAATGAATTAAAAAATATATGTGATAACTTGTAAATTTTTCAGTTTCTGTGAATTTCGTAGTGAATAATTTGACTTGTCTCAAAATAGCTCTCATTGTTAAATCCACTTCGTGAGATTACATTGTATAGTACATAAATGCTAAACGTTAAATGGATTCATCCATCACCTTTTTCTAGGAATCGTTTTTTGATTTTTAGAATAGCTGACATCTCGTAATATGTATGGTGCTCTAATAAAATACACCTGACATTATGTTTCATTCCCTCAAAAGCAACCCTTGTCCTCTAATTGGCCATTGAAAGATAGAAGAAAGAATAATTTTTACTTAGCTCTGCTTATTACCACAATTTAACATAATTACTTTTTATCTGTTAGTGAAATCTTTTCTGTGAAATTCTGTAAAATATGGGACCATAATATTCTCTCTGCATACCTTTTATCATATTCATGCATTGTAACTGCAATTAGCTACATACTCTAGCAAATGTAGGTGCAGAAGTGTAGTAATAATATTTAATTCAGTTTATTCTTTGTAATGCACTTCACAAAGAACAAAGAAGTAAACATACAATAATAAAAATACAAAACCATGCAATATTTTAATACACAAAAGAATAAAAACGAACAATAGTTGGTAAGGACTCGTCTTCAGAGAAATAGTGAAGACTGGGAGATGAAATCCCAGGGAGGGGTAATCACTATAATCTACAAAAATTAAGTATGAAAACTGAGAAGGAGCGAAACAAAGGCAAAGGAATAAGCAGAAAAGTAGTGACAGTAATGGGGGCCTTCAGCCCCCTAAAAAGTTAATGAGAAAGATATCAAGAACTGGAAAGATGTTTCAGAGAAGAGATCTAAAGGAAGGGTCTTATATAAGTGGGCTGTAATGACTAAATATGTCACATGACCGACAACCTGCATAGTGACAGTAAACAGTATTGCTGTAGTCATGAAAGACAAGCACAAAATGTTGGTTTCCAGAAAAAAAAAAAGGAGCTGCTGTGACATCCCCAAATGTAATGATAAAAAATATGAAAACTGAATTTAACAAATAAATTTTAATGAAAGTGATAGGCTAAGACAGTGCACAACAGTCAGATTATAACAGTAATAAGCTAGTAACTGTAAAGATTATAGGTGTCTAGAAAGAGACCAAAAGCTCAGGAAAGAACAAGCGGCTCCAAGATTGTGGCACTGCTTCATCAGTCCCTGATTCCGCTAAAAAGAACTCTTGTAGGAAGTCTGAATGTTGCTGTCCTAGAAGGCTATAAGTAGAACCATCACAGTAGTGTGGGGAAACATATTTCCAGAGAGTGTATTAGAGGTAATTATGAAGGAAATTGAATTAGGAGAATGAGAATGGTGCATGATTTGCAGTTCAGTTGGAGCCCCCCTTTCCTCTGCTGTATATTTGAGTGGACAGGTCTGCACTATAAATGTGATTGTGATGATTAAAACTGCAGGCACACGTGTAGCTGTACTGTCATGTTGTAGTCAATCTAAACAATGAGGTAATTTGGACATTTGGTCAATCCACAAAGATCAATGATCTGCAAAGTAATTTAAAGACAAAACAGAGCTCAGCGTCATAAAACAAGTACTGGTTGAAGCCTATGGTTGTGTCTTTTTTTGATTTTTTCTTTTTAATATTTTTAGAAATCTGATCCTTTCCATGAGTTCATTCCTTTATTTATGCAAAAATAAATTGCCATTTGACACACAGTGGAGGTTGAAATGGCCAATGCTACACATCATATAATGTGTGTCTCGCATGCTTAGCAAAATGCACATCAATGCAACAAAATAGCAGTGCATACAAGCGGCTGGAATAAAAAATAAATGTAAAAATAACAAGGAGTAAGAAAACATCATTACATACTGTAAATACCAACACAGCTTTAAGAGTTTGGTCTCAGAGTGTGCAGAGTACAATTCTGAATTCGAAGATGTTTACTGGAATGTTCCTGATCTGGCCAGGGCTAAAAATACTGAACTTGAAGTTGGAAGATAAGCAGGAGAAAGGTTCAGTTTTCAGGTGGAAATAAGGCTAGAAAGTGATAAGTGTGGTACTGGAAGTGTAGAGAGGAGAGTTTCTGCAGTATTGTGCTGTGGACACTGGACACTAACGTGCTAAACTACTAAAGAGCAGAATAGAGTCCACTGTGGATAAAATGCACAACAATGCTAAAAACAATCATAGTAAGTAAAGGATCATACCAAGGATCAACCAACTCTGAGAGAAAGACTACACAAATTTGCACAGGTCTGAACAGAAAAGGCCATAGAAGCCACAATTGGACACAATCAAGTGTACTGTGCCAAAAGAAAACACGGTAGCAGCAGAGTTAAAAGAGTCCAATTAACATTGGGCTCAAAAGTGGTAAAGTATTCGATTTTGAGCTTAATAAAATCTACCAAATAAAAAAAACAAAGCCAAAACCAGTGAAAGTGAAATTGGGCAAAGCAGAGTGTGCTGGGGGAAATTCAATTCTTAGACTGTCTACATTTTACTACACCAATTGGAACTGGTCAAAACAGAAAAAAAAACACACAAAGAAACATTGATCTAAAACAAAGTATATGATGGTAAGAGCAACTATAGACACATAAGAACTAAACCACTGAGCTTGTCACTAGGTACAGCAGATGCCAGAATCAAATTTAGGTGAACCCACCATGGACCTCTGGCTTTAACCAAAAAAAAAAAAAAGAATCAAAACAGCAGGTTTCCCCTTCTGTTTGTCTCTCTATCTCAACTAAAGAAATACAGATGACTATAAGTAAGAATGCTCTGTGTTATGGGGTGCTATATGCCTGTGAAACAGAGTACAGAACATGTTCTTTTGGACACCAATTGAACAATAGAAGTCCAAAAAAAAAAGTAAACAATCAAAGGAATAGTGAAGGAATCCTAAAAAATCATCTTTAATTTTAATCCATTGTGTCAAAGGTAAAAAAATGGACATTTTTAATTTTAAAGAGAAAATATAAATAAATGAATGTACGTTTGGACTATCCACTAGTTTTATAGCTTCATATGTACTGTAAAGATGAAAGTAATTCAGACTGAACATCACCAGTGGCAAGCACACTACACAAAATTCGTCCGTGAAGTTTAGAAAATAATATTACTTTACAGAAAGCTGGAACAAATCATTGAGTGCTTTCCTCTAGCACTATTTAATAAATGAAGTTCAACATATATAGCTTCTCTATCCCAAATTTCTTGCTTACCCCCCACAGAGCAGCAGAGAACAAACCACCTCTACTTACTGCCTCAGTTTCAAAGTCTGGTTTCAGTTACTTTCCTCTCAGTGTGCAACCACCCCCTGACCCTCTTTCCTTACAGTACTTAGAGAGATCTATATGTGTGTGTTGGGGGAGTGAGCATTCATTCATTCTTGTCTGTGCTACAGGGGATAAAATCCGATAAAATGTTCCTTGAATTGCTGATAATGTATAAAATGCACAGGGGTATTTCTCTATCTCTTTCTGTATGAAACAGATCTGATTAAAAGTGGAACTTGAGCAGCACGATCCATTAGCTCATACCTGAATAGAGTATCAGGTCAGATTGCTAAAGTACAAAAGCAGCAAACACGCTACCCAGATATTTAGTAAATTTCTTTTCCTCAGGATTAACAGCAGGACATGGAAATATCTTCTAATATGTTTGTGTCTTGTTGTGTGATGCCATTTGATTAGTGACAGTGCAGAGCAGAGTGTCCACCAGGTGTCAGACACCCTGGGCAGGGTACTTTTAACAAGGTTTTCACACTCACTACTACTACTAAAAATAATAATAACAACAACAATAATAATAATAAAGCCCAAAGTAGGGCTCTGAAGCGCCACCTGGTGGTTGCCACAGAACCCAACAAGGCTGCAGTGAACTCCATCTCCCAGCGTGCCCTGTGGGAATCCATTGTGCCCCAGCATCCCAGAGGAGCTGCCCTCTAGCATTCCGGGCCCTGAACACAGTCTTTCTTGTGGTCCTCCCATCCAGCTGGGATCCCGGCTGGGCAGGGCCCCCTGGCTGTACAAGACAATATTTATTTATATAGCACCTTTCCTAAACCCAAAGAAGCTTTACAAAAGCATATTAGAAAAAGTTAAGAAGCCAGAAACAAATAACAGTAAGAAAGTAACACAAACAAAATTTACACTGGGTATCACAGACTCAAATTAAATTTATGTTTTTATTATATTACTAGGGGGTTCGCCCCCTGCTTGTTTCGTTCGCCAACCCCCGGCCTACACTACGCGCCAGCCACTTTGCATCTCTGGAGCTCGCGTTGTGAAGAGAGGGGCTGAATGCACCCCAAGGAGATGCAGTCGCTCCTTCGAAACCCCCTCAAAAACGGTAATACAATGGGAAACACATACAGTTTATTTTTACCTCCTCTTTGCTCGATCAGCTGCTGGCTTGCTGCTGCTGCCGTGCCACGTGATCTGCATCTCACACAACATTTAAAACATTAAACAACATTTAAAAGCTTGTACAGCAGCTGTCTTACTCTTTGTCTTTTATTTCCGGCCCCGGGCGTGGTTAAATCTCTTGGCACAAAGTCTTGTCTTGCGGAACGTTAGTTCTTGATGTTTTTTAGTTTATAATTTAAAAATGGAATAAGAATCTGAAAATCTAACAACATCACATTAAAGTTCAATAAATTCTGAAAAGAATGGTACCAAACATATATGTAGGTTTTAAAATAACCCGATTTAAAGCATGACAAAAAACGTGACATAAAAAGTGACATAAAATCGTTGCACAAAATCATTGCACTTTTAGACTTAGGATTTTATATATATATATAGAGTAGATAGTAGTAATAATAGCAGTTGACTACTCAAAACGAGGAGCACCCAGTCTCAAACCTGCAACCTTTCAATTATAAGGCAGCAGCTCATACCTCCACACCATCCAAGTATATGTATCAGCTTTCTATCGATTGACATTTGAGCTTGGGTTTGTAACTCATTCAGAACATGTAAACTGAATGATTATTTTTTTACTTTGGTTATATTCTTGAATAAAAGCGGACATGTTTATTTGAATTTTGGACTAAAGCCTTCACACATTTTAAACTTCATGTCATCATTAGTATGACATGGAAAAAGTTTCTGCTTTAGGTATGTGTTCAGCATTTCTTGCCTCGCATTTCCTTTCATCCTACACTTCCCCAGATCTTTGTAGACACGGAACACACATGAAATGTACATATTCCAAATAACAATATATCATTTACCCTATACAACTCCAGGCATCTCACACACATACAAACACACTTGAGCTGGGAGAAGTTTGTGGCTGACCTCAGCCCCGTTTTTGGGGGGGTGGGATAGCAGGCTGCTTGTTGCTTGTGCTGATCGACACATTTGCAAAACAAAAGATGCTGATGGAGAGGTGAGAAGGAAATTAAGGTAGGCTGGGAGATTTTTTGTAGGCTTCAGGGATTCTAGTGTTAAATATCCTAAGCTTCCAAAAGCCATAATTTCCTTTTTCTGTATCAATATGCTTGCATGTCTTATCTTCAATTTTTCTACACTGCTGATTATTTTTCCCTGTTGTACTCATAACATTTTGCTTGCCTATGACAATATTGACCCTTTTAATTCGTAACACTTGCACCAATGCTGGGTGCGTCTGCCCATGTGATGGAGTCTCTAAATCACAGCGGCAGTTTCATAAGAGGGCAGGATTCACCACCCTAGAAATCTTGTGAACTGAGCTAAAAGAAACAACATTAGTGAAACAATACATTTCAGAGAAATTACTTTACACATTTCGAAGTGTTTATTTTTAAAATAGTCATTAATTTATTTAGCAATTTCATAACAATGATCAGTTCTTGAATCAAATGCCCTGACCATAAACCTGTCAATTGACTTGATTGTCATGATTAACATCCTTAAAAGTCACCAAAACATGCAATGAGCAAATACCATTATGGACAGATGTAATTCTTTTCCAAGTAATATGTACTTTTCATTACCGTGTACTGATGTTTCCAGTCCCTGTTGAACTTGTCCATTAAACCATATGACTACTGATTAATATATTTAACTAGGTTATGACAAATGTGTTCTGAAATTATTTTAGATAAGGAAGACAGATATTTCAAGGTAAGATACTTATAATCACTAATCACGGCGCAGACAGTTGTGATGTTTATATGTTGATTAGCACATGCAAGAACACATTTTAGTGAACTCTGTACATATGACAATAATGACCCTGTAAATCTGTGTTTTCTATAACTTTTAATTGTTGTCTTATTGAGTATGACCACCACGTCATTTTAAAGTGGCATGGATTCATGGAAAAATGTGATTGCACTGATGGAGGATTTTGAATGATCAGGTCTCCTTTACTACTGAATATAAAATTGTTGACAGAACATTAAAAATGACATTAAATCTCATTCAATTTTTAATGAGAATAGAACAGTTAGTAAAATACAGAAACATTAGATCCATTTATCCAATATGTCTAAAACAATGTAAATTAGAAAAACAAAGCTGAACTCAAGTAGAAACATAATGCTTAAACATAAACTGCTACTTTCAAATACTTTACTACTGTATGTATACTTATGAAAGAATAATTTCAGGCATTTATTTGTACTTTCCTCTTAGCTAGCTATATTGTGCCTGAAAGTATTATTTTAAAGTAACAGCTGGAATACACTTTACTTTCTCCTGCAGGACTGCAGATGTGTTTTAATAACACATCCTGTAATATTCATAAATCTTTATTAATGTATGTTAGCGTTATTTTGGGTTTAATATGTGTTTGAGTTTAAACATAAAAGTTGATTTTCATGATTGTCTTGATTTTTCATGTTTTTCAAGATGCTTTAGTTTTGATCACTTGACTGCAACCATTGGACCGTTGACATCACTTACTTAGCATTACTGGTTGCTAAATATAGTGGTGATTGCACTTTCCAGTTATCAGTAAGTGGATGCAAAATCTCGACTTTATTACTGTTAGTTAGCTCCAAATATAACTAGTCCTTAACTTCAGGTTTTGATGGTCTGATTTTGAAGTTCATTCCCTTTGTGATTTTGATTGCCAGTTTGCACTCTGGTTTTGTGTTGCTTATTATTTTTCTGCCTCCTGGCTGTTACTGGTCATCTTCTCATCTCTCAATTCAGTTTGCATAGATCTAAAAGATAAATGTAGTAATGTTTTCTCAGATCTGAAACTTTCTCTTGCACTATTACTGTATGTCCTTTTTGTAATACACAGATTGAATCTGGACACTGTACTCCAGATATGACCTCAAAAGTGTCACGCATGCACACCTGAGGATCACCTTCTGGACTCACCTAGATACTGTATGTGGTAGAACTCTGGGACAAGACGGGATGCCTCTGCTAACAATCTTGTCTCTCTTTTCCCCTCACGGACCTGAGAAACTGCCCCTTGAGGGCAAGAGAGGCAATGAAGCTTGACCATTCAGGTTCAGTCAATATAAAGGAGAGACGCTCCCAGGAAGTGGTGTCTTAAAATGAACCTGAGAAGCCACAAGAAAGGTCACACAGACACCACCAAAGCTTATAAACAATGGCAACTTTCCAATATTTATTTTGTGGCAATGAATTAAATAGGGTTTTGCCTGGTTGGCACCCCAACTATTTTTGGTCTCAGCTTAAACGTGACTTCACTTCTTCTAAGCACTGAACCTTTTTTTTTTCAATTACAGACAATGATAAATATAAAGGGATTCCCAGATGTACTTCCTACCTCCTTTTACCATTATGTAATTTGGGTGTATTATATTTTTATGTCCTATGCATGAACATATGCTATAGAAATAAATGTTGTTATATGCAAAATTTTGTATTCATTCACATTAAATTTTGTTTGTCACGTATCAGTTCAAATATAAAGTTTGTTTGGGTTCAACAGGTATATATACTCATTCACCTAATACTGTATATTGCCATTTTCAAATTTAACTAAATTTTGTTTATGTATGCATTTACTGTACATAACAATAACAATATAAGAGCAATTTTAACCAGAACAGACCATTCAGCCCAACATGTTTTGTCAACTCAGCTCAACTAAATGCAAAAATGGAGTTGAATCAAGATGTGAAAGTTCACATATTTTTGCCTTTCTGCATGAAAAAAACCTTTTCTAATATTTGTTCGAAAGTTACCCTTAATAAATTAGTATGAGCCGCAGCTCCATGGCAGTGTGACATCTAAAACATTGTACATGTATTATGATTTTGCCTTTGAGAACTGCAAAGATGAAGTTGTTTGTTTATTTCTTTATTACCTTTCAATAAACACATTTTCTTATATACTATATGTATTGTTAATGCCCCATAGTTTTGTATTTTTCTGTTTCTGTTTAATTTTTTAGTTAATCTTGCTAAATCACTAGAGTGCCCTCTCCTTAACATTTATTTTTGGACAATTTCACTAAACTGTATTGATCTTCCAGGTGGCAGAGGGGTGAGTGCTGTTGCCTCACAGCTACAGAAGAGTTAATTCAAATTCTAGCTAACTCACAGTATGTGTGGAGTTTGGTCTAAGTCAGTTTGTTTTCTAGGTAATATGGCTTTCTTTCATTTTGACGTTCCTAACTCTGATCCTACCAGTAAATTTCTGTCCAGTTTTGCTTGTTTTATCTTGATGGAGCAAATTGATTTTCTATCCACATGTACTGTCATACTGTTAAAAATACTCATGGCATTGATTTTGTTCTTATAGTCTATAAAGTATAGCTTTTTGCATTATCCAGCCTTTTTCTTTTTCTTATAAGCTGAAAAGGATTCTTTTTTATGTGTCCAGATTTTTTGTATAACTGCCCAACAGCCTATGAAAGAATCTTCCCAACACCCTGAGAGACTGGGGCAAAGACCTGGCCTTGGTGTGCCTGTTAGAGCTTTATCTGATCAATAGGTATATGCTAATATAATGCCAAAACCTATAAAACATCGACCCCACATAGAAGTGGGAAAAGATGAAGGGCAAGAAGAATAAGAAAGAAATGCACTCAGGCAGTGACTTGTATGCAGGGAGCAGCATAACACAGAGGTGGTCTGAGATTCCCAAATGGGGGCAAGGAACAGCTTGTAAAAATCTTTAATGTTTGTATTGTGGTGGACGGCCAGAGCCATTGTCCACCCGGGACGCCTCCACACTGGGAGGTACGGGGGAGCAAGTGTGGCCAAGCCGCAGGGCTCCATGGGAACTGGAGTTTGGTACAGCCCTGTTGGGATCTGTGGGCACTGCCAGGGGGTGCTGCAGCAACAGCTGAGCCCTTATGGGCGATTCTTCCACCACACCCGGAAGTGATGCTGGAAATAGGTCATCAAGCACCTGGAGCACTTTTGGGGGTGTTATAAAAGGGGCCAGCAGACACTACTCAGGGAGCCACAGTTGGGATAAGGGAGACAAAGCTTGCTGAGGAGGAATGGAGTAGAAAGAGAGAAAGAAGAAGAAAAAGAAGACGAGTATTGTGTAGAGGTGTGTTTGTGTTTTGGGACTATGTTGTGTACTTGTGGGAATGGGAAAGATATTGCCCACAAGTGAAGAAACAAAAACAAACTCTGTGTTTTTATAAGTGTGTCTCCTGCGTCTGTCTGTGTCGGGTTAAGCGCTGGTATAGCGCCATCTGCTGCCACAGTGTAAAATAGGTCCAACATATTTTCTCCCCTTGTGGCAAAGTTCACTTGCTGGTAAAACTTTGGTGCTATAATTTTGAAGTTGGCAAAGTTGAAATCTCCAGCAATAATAAAAAAGCTATTGGGATGGGCCGTTGCTGCTCACTGATGATGTCATGCGGCTCTCACAGCTCCTCATTAGCATTTGCACTGGGAGGGATATACACTGCCACAACAACAATGGAGGTGAATTCTCTCGGCAGATAAAATGGCTGGCATTTCACCACTAAACACTCCAGCAGAGGTGAGCAGTAAGTCGAGAATGCCATAGCATCAACACACCAGACATTGTTTACATAAACACAGAGTCCCCCACTACGATTCTTACCAGAGGTAGTAATGTCTCTATTCGCACGAAATGATTTTAGTTCTTGTAGTTAAACAGCTGAATCAGGGATGTTGCTCTGCAACCATGTTTCCAAGAAAATAAACACACAACAATTCCTCATTCCAGACTGGGAATTGACTTGAAGCCTCAGATAATCCATTTTATTTTCCTGAGGGCATACATTGGCCAGTAGCACTGATGGGAGAGCTGGACAGCTAGACTTGGCCTTCAGCCTACAGTGGACTCCAAATCACTTACCACTATTCCACTTCCTCTCATACCACTTGTGGTGCCTCCTAGCTCTGGCAATTGAGTTACATATTGGCGTGGTGGAACTTTGTCCGCGTAGCAGTCCGAGGTTGCATAGCCTCTCTGTTACCAATGTAGAAATTGTTGCAATGTAGGCTCAATGTATGTTCTTTAAGCTCAAAGCCAATGTGTGTTCTTTAAGACCAAAGCAATAAGAATATTGCGACTATAACCAAAATGAAAAAGACAATGTGCATCTTGGTATTTCCAAGAATATTTAACACAAACATTAGCACCACACATGGGAGTTGAATAGGACACTTCATCCGTGTGTGCTATCATCTTGCTTACAATGAATAATCCAGTAAGCATCAGGCACAAGGCAGGAACAATCCCTAGGCAGAGCGCCAGCCCATAGTAGCGTGAACTCATTGCCAATCCAAGTAACCTACATTTCTTTTAAAAGAGTTAACACAATCCCAGAACACGCTGAATGTTACATCATGCCTATATTTTCTGTTTAAAAAATAAGAAAGTGTTTACTTTGCCACCATTACAATTAGCAATAAGTTTTAAATTTGTTATTGTAGGTGTAATATATGTTATACTGCAACTTTATTATAGGAACAATTTATGATATTTCACTTGGGGTGTGATGTAAATATTTACTAGTATTGCTATCAATCTAAGAAAAGATGACTTATTTTTTATGGCAAGTCAGCCTCGTCCCAGCCTGAATGTCGGACTGGTTTCTACTAAGGAGAGCACCTCAGTTGCATTGAAATTTGTCTCTACTTTTAAAAAAATAAATTTTATTTCGATTTTTTTTACCAGGTATTAGGGCTGCATGTCAATCTGAAAACATGGCTGAGTATTTTCATTAAGAATCCTGCCATTTAGGTCTGTTGTTTCTCGTCATCCAATTGATACTGGCTCTAGATTTTAGTGCCCGGATTTATTTTAAACTCTAAATTTGATGCCTGCTAGTCTCAGGGGATCTAAGTTTCTAAATATTGCAATTTCTGATAATTAAATTTTCTGTACTGAATACTTTTAATCTACTGAATACTTTTAAGCCAAAATTTTGGTAAAGGTAATTCAAATATTTCCTTCCAAATGGTATACTATTCAATTTCTCTTTATTTTAGAACTGCAGGATACTCCCATTTATACCAAGGTTGTGCTATAACTCTAATTGTCGTTCACTGACTTTTTGTCAGGAATTTGTAAATATTGCACAGTTTCATTATTTATTTTCAAAATGTGATTGTTTACTTTTATAGATTTTGGCATTCATAGCATTACATTTTTATTCATTCATTAGTATACAGCTGAACTGTGCCTTGTCATACTGCAAGGATTGCTGTTGGACATTTACACAACAACAGTATTCTTACTGTTGGTCTGTTTATAAGTTTAAAGGGTCATGATTGCCACATGTACAGAATACATTGAAATTCTTAACTGCACATGATAATCAAAAGTCAACATGTCAGAATAGGAAACACTACTTTAAAAAAAAACACTTTATTTGCCGAAGAAGTAGAAGATCCCACTTCTCAAAAATTAACAGAAAAAAACAGAAAAGTAGAAGAAGAGGAAAGGAAAATAAAAGAAAGGGATGGAAAAATAGTTTTCTTCAGGTTTGCAGCTTAGCTTTGTTCGTGCTTTCATTTTTTCATAACTCTTTTAATTTATCTCCAACTCATTGTTTGCTTTTAGCAATTTTGCTTCAATCACTTTCTTTATTTTTAGTCATTTAGAGCCCTAGAGGTGTTACTTTGAAAGAATCAGCAAGGAGAGCCTACTCAGGGCTCCTACTCCTACAAGGCTGTGGCATTAGCTTGCTTATGCAGCTTTTGTCCTTCAACTCTCGTTTTGTGTTTCCCAAGTTTTTGATAGGTGTGTCGTCTATTCACAACTAAGATTTCTTTGTATTTATACTTGCTTTGAGTTCTGTCTTTGGATTTTAGGATAGAGATTTTTAAGTTTCTCTGCCTTTTTATTTAATACAGTAATCCCTCCTCCATCGCGGGGGTTGCGTTCAAGAGGCACCCGCGAAATAAGAAAATCCGCGAAGTAGAAACCATATGTTTATATGGTTATTTTTATATTGTCATGCTTGGGTCACAGATTTGCGCAGAAACACAGGAGGTTGTAGAGAGACAGGAACGTTATTCAAACACTGCAAACAAACATTTGTCTCTTTTTCAAAAGTTTAAACTGTGCTCCATGACAAGACAGAGATGACAGTTCCGTCTCACAATTAAAAGAATGCAAACATATCTTCCTCTTCAAAGGAGTGCTTGTCAGGAGCAGTGACTGTCACAGAGATAGAGAGAAAAGCAAACAGATCAATAGGGCTGTTTTTCTTTTAAGTATGTGAAGCACCGCGGCACAAAGCTGTTGAAGGCGGCAGCTCACACCCCCTCCGTCAGGAGCAGACAAAGTGAGACAGAGATTGTTTTTCAATCAAAAATCAATACGTGCCCTTCGAGCTTTTAAGTATGAGAAGCACCGTGCAGCATGTCGTTTCAGGAAGCAGCTGCACAAAAGATCACAACGTGAAGATAATCTTTCAGCATTTTTAGACGAGCGTCCGTATCGTCTAGGTGTGCGAACAGCCCCCCTGCTCAATCCCCCTACGTCAGGATCAGAGAAAGTCAGCACAAGAGAAAGAGAAATGTAAGCTGGGTAGCTTCTCAGCCATCTGCCAATAGCGTCCCTTATATGAAATCAACTGGGCAAACCAACTGAGGAAGCATGTACCAGAAATTAAAAGACCCATTGTCCGCAGAAACCCGCGAAGCAGCGAAAAATCCGCGATATATATTTAAATACGCTTACATATAAAATCCGCGATGCAGTGAAGCCGCGAAAGGCAAAGCGCGATATAGCGAGGGATTACTGTATAGCTATTTTTTTTATTTTTACTTTAGTTTTGTAAAAACGTAATATTTCTTGTTTTTATATATTTTTGAACTTGAATTTTGCATTTTAGGAACTTCAGCATCTAAGGTCTTGTGCCAGAAGACTGATGCTCTTCTCCATGAAGCTGCAGCAAAGGGTCAGCAGAGAAAGCAGCAGCACATCACAGACAAGGGATGCATGAAGAATCCTCTGTTTGAACTTCTGTTTTTATAATGAAGTACCTGTACTAGAAAGGTAACAAAAACCTCACAAACAGTATGGTACCAGCATTTTGGTATTATTGGTACCAAAAGTGAATGTCAGGCTTCTTTCAACCCCAACCCAGGACTAGTTGCCCTCCCTCTCCTTGCTTTGAAATGAACACAACTTCACACTGAACCCAACTTGTCGCTTCGATGTGGTGCTTAGTGTGGCGTAATGGCGTTGTGCATCTGAGAGGTGCCTATGAAGAGTGAAGCATATGGTGCAAACTATAGTGTGATCAGGAGTGCACAGGTTCTTCCTTCACCTCCTTATTGTTTCTACGACCTCTGGACTTCACAGGGGACCCCTCTCCCTTATTGCTTCGCAGGATTTGCAACTTCATAGTGCCCCCCCCCTCCCTTATTTGTTCAATGCGGTGCATGGCATGGCGCACCTGGAGAGGTGGCTATGAAGAGAGATGTGGTGCAAATTGTGCTGCAATTGGGGGTTTCCCCACTTATTGCCCATCTAACACTGCGGCAACACTGTTGCAGTTGCATGCTTTTCTGTTTAACAAAGGTGACTTCAGTCTTACTGATTAATGATGATCCATTCCTGATAGGCCAACTAGCCATTTTCAGTGATAGTTTGATGTAATAACTATTTTGTACCAAGCCCCAGTCAGTTGTTTTTCTGTTTGTTAGTACTGCAGTATGCCTCCTCATGCGTTTTTGTCTGGGCAACCAGCCAATCCCCAAAATTGATGTTTGCACAGTCTATCAAACACAACCAAACAAAAGTTGCCTTATTTCCATGGTTAATCACCTACCCAAGTGTAAGCTTTATTTTATTTGTTGTCTTAACACTTTTCTCATGTGCAACATATATTTGTACAATCATCAGTACCATTCAGGCAGCTGCAGGCTGCAATTTCTAAATCTTTGTCCATCTTTTGGAGACCCAATATTCCTTTTGCTCCTTTCAGCCTGAAGATTTTTTTTTCTTGGCATACAGCTCTTTATAATCTTCATCTCCTGCCTTGTATGTTGTCCCTAAAAATTGTACAGCACATACTGACTGATATAAAAGTCCTCTCTGTTACCATATAAGATAAAATCCCCATATTAAAATTATCCAACTGATATGTTACTTCACATATTATGCAGCTATCAAGCAATCAGCAAAAGGGCCCAGCACCGGAAGTGATGTCTTCTGAGGCACCTGAACCTTGCAGGATTTCCCGGGAAAGGTCTGTAGGGAACTGAGAAAGACAGTCAGCGCACTCCGCAGCCCCCTGGTCGGATGTTTTATTACAATTACTCAGGTCCTTTAGCTGCCTCATACTCGCAAGTGTGTGACACTACCTATAATATTACATAACTCAAAATGTTGCTGCAAGGATCATTATTATAAATTCAAGTAACTACATATCTCCAGTTTTAAAATTTTGGGTTTCAAAACTCTTCTTCTTACATATAAAACTTAAAATAGTTTAGACCCTATTTAACTATCAAAACTTATCAATACTCAGGCATATGTAATAATCTCAAAATCATTCTCTTCTAAACGTTCTAAGGATAAATCAAACTTCTATGATGAGAAACACATTAAGCACCTGGATGAAAGATTTGGAATGAACTGCTTGCTTGTGTAAGGGATGCATCAGTATTTAAGTTAAGGTAAAAGCCTCAACATTTTAAAATACCCTAATCAGAGCTGCTGATTAGATGTTCATAATGCAACTCTGCTTTATTAATCATTTTAACAACAAGAAAAGCTTGGAAATTATTCTGAATTGTTACAGACCCTATGCACCATATGCTTCACTCCTTTGATGTTTGTGCGGGTAGCCTTGGTATTCAAAGGCAAGATATCATCTTCTTTTGACACTCTCCAGCTTGTACTTATGATATTATAGAATGTCCAGGAGGGGCAGGTAACCAGAACTGTGACTTTGCCTGACTTTGACTGTAACTTTTTCTGTTATAACCAAAGAAGACCTGCACAGTTTACAGTATATGCTCCAGGAATTGATCAGAGAAATTGACATCCACTGTTCCATTGCCAACTGGCCATATCTCGATTATACTGTAAATGGACTTTATGTTATCATGATTTGTTTATGTTAATTACATTTAAAATGCTTTATTGTTGTTGTGTTTAGAATTTAAGCAGGTGATCTGGAGTATTTTGTGTTCCTTTTGTAGATAAAGTTAGTCAATTAATCTTCTGGTTTTCAATGTCCTGTTATACTGTATATGCAATCAGTTATTATTTGATCATTAAAGAAAACTTTCTCAATTTTGTTTCAATTATAAATTACATTTTTGAAAACAGGTACTTAGTAAAATGATAATTTGCTAGAAGTAATAGGTTGAATTCCGGGTTATTTCATATGTTTAAAGTATTTTCTGTCATGAACTACAAGATACAAGTGGAGCATGGCCAGAAATTACAATGGACATCTTAAATGCATGGTTTCATTAAAGGACCAGTTATTATTTATTCAAAAAATCAATTTGGGAATTGCAATGCATGCTAGAGAAAAAGAAATATCATCTTGAATGTGACTACAGGCAAGAGTTACTGTAAGATATGTATATTTTGGTCATTTTGTTGCCTGTCTTTTGTTCCCCATTCTCTGAAGAACACATTTTTCTCCATCTGAGGTTTCTTTATTGAGTAGTTAGTTTAGTTTTTGACTTGAATTCATTTTATTGTTGTAGGAACTATTTCATATTATATCACAATGCCATGTTGTTTTTCTTTGGTATCACCATTCTCCCACATGCTTTTGTATTGGTGCTATAAGGCAGTGCTCCTCAACCTTTTCTCACCTACGACACACCAAAGTTCTTCCTAGAATTTCCACGGCACGCCAAAAGCTAAAATATATAGCAGTGGCGTAGCTAGGTCGGGTACGGGGGATATGGGGGGGGGGGGAGGGGGGTGCGTTCCGCTCCGAGCGGCAGCTATTTAGGGGCGTCCAAACTGTGGTAGTTTCCTTTTTTTTTTTTTTTTGTTCCTTGAGGAGGCTCAAAAAAAATTTCTTTCAGCTTTGGGGCGTCAAATTTTTCACTGCCCCGGACAACATGATCTCCAGCTACGCCACTGATATATAGATATTAATTTAATACACAAATTTTACAATAAATTCATTTTTTATTAAGTATACATTTATTATAAGTATACATACATAAAAACTATACTATATTTACTTTTATGCAATCTTAATAATTATTATAACATAATGACTGATTAATGTGATACCTGCGCTTGTTTCAATGAACACAAAAGTTTTATATTCGGCTCAATATTTGACAGCGCAACCCGAAGTTCTTGGTCAAGATCTTTTAAGCATGACCGCTTATCATTTTTAATTAACACAAGAGTTGTTTGTCTTTTTTGGCGTAACTGGGATGGTTTGAATTTAGATGGCGATTTAGTTTACTGGGTGCCATTGCCTCGTTTGATAGCTGATTGCCGCAAATGATGCATTGTGGCTTTGGAGCCGTTTCGTCACCACACCACGAGAATCCATATTGAATGTAGTCTTCGTTGTACTTCCTTTTCACAATCTTCTTTGTTTTTTTTTTGCAACACTTGTGCTGGGTTCTTCATCATCTGTATGTGAAGACGAATATTTTCCACGTAAAAATGTATCCATATTTAAAGGGGTATAAAACTAAATACGAATCACACGAAGAACGTTAACCATACACAATTCAGCAACACAAATAATAGTAATGAATGATAACTACTGTCGCAAGACGAGTGAATGCAACGTAGCACGACTAATACGTCGGCTTTAATTGAATCTAGGTGAGGGCACGGAGCGCTCTGCCTATCAAAGCATACTACGGAGTTGTCTGGTGACTACGTAGGGCCTACGTCGTAGGCGACAGGCGCTGGGATTTATTATTTCAGAGAAATGACACAAAATTATGAAACCTTTAAAAGGCTATTTACGCGAATATTTCATTGCACGTATTCTCGTTATTGTGTTTATAAGGAGGACCGTTGAAATATTTATTTAGTTAGAAAATTGTCTTATTTGACCGCGTCACACCTGTATCCGCTCAAGGCACACCAGTGTGCCGTGGCACACCGGTTGCGGAGCACTGCTATAAGGGTTGCTATGAATTAACTTTTTGGTGTGCTTCGTTAAAACCAGATGTCAATGATATGATATTTCACAGGTCAGTGCCATGTACTGTCTGGATGTCCGAGATTGTGGATATGACCAAAAACTTGCAGTGTGTTTTTTTAGTTTCAGAATTGCTGGTTAAAGACTTGCTTTTGACTCCAAAGAAATTTGGTTAGTGTGATCCATCTGTAACTAACTTTAATTTAAAACTATCCTTCAATTTCTGATCTCTTTCTTAACACATCTGCCTTATTCCTGTTTCAAAACAACAAGATTCTAAGAGTTTATGTTATTGTTATAAGAAATCTACAAGCACAGAAGAGATACTGGATGTTATTACAACTGAGGGTGACCGATCTATGACAGTTTTTAAGTTTATGAAAGTTTGTAATTGCACACATTATAAATCAGACAGAACAAATTAGGTATACAGTGATCCCTCGCTATATCGTGCTTCGCCTTTCGCGGCTTCACTCCATCGCGGATTTTATATGTAAGCATATTTAAATATATATCGCGGATTTTTTGCTGGTTCGCGGATTTCTGCGGACAATGGGTCTTTTAATTTCTGGTACATGCTTCCTCAGTTGCTTTGCCCAGCTGATTTCATACAAGGGACGCTATTGGCAGATGGCTGAGAAGCTAGATTGCTTACTTTTCTCTTTCTCTTGCGCTGACTTTCTCTGATCCTGACGTATGGGGATTGAGCAGGGGGGCTGTTCGCACACCTAGACGAAAAGGAACGCTCGTCTAAGAATGCTGAAAGATTATCTTCACGTTGCTATCTTTTGTGCAGCTGCTTCCTGAAACGACATGCTGCACAAAAGCTCGAAGGGCGCGTATTGATTTTTGACTGAAAAACAAACTCTGTCTCTCTCTCTCTCTCTCTCTCCCTGCTCCTGACAGAGGGGGTGTGAGCTGCTGCCTTCAACAGCTTTGTGCCGCGGTGCTTCGCATACTTAAGCCAAACAGCCCTATTGATTTGTTTGCTAGAGATTGTTTTCTCTATCTATGTGACATTCTGTGCTCCTGACACGCACTCCTTTGAAGAGAAAGATATGTTTGCATTCTTTTAATTGTGAGATAGAACTGTCATCTCTGTCTTGTCATGGAGCACAGTTTAAACTTTTGAAAAAGAGACAATTGTTTGTTTGCAGTGTTTGAATAACGTTCCTGTCTCTCTACAACCTCCTGTGTTTCTGCGCAAATCTGTGACCCAAGCATGACAATATAAAAATAACCATATAAACATATGGTTTCTACTTCGCGGATTTTCTTATTTCGCGGGTGGCTCTGGAACGCAACCCCCGCGATGGAGGAGGGATCACTGTATGTTCAATACTGCTATGATGCATGACAACTTTTCAACACGGACTAAGGCAAAAAAGACCTATACATGCCCTGATAATGTTGTAAAGTCCTTTGCAGCTTCTTTGAAAATTGTATGTCTTGTTCTTATAGAGATTTTGAAAAGATGACCAACCTTAACTAGAAAATTAACTACCTGGAATTGTATTGCATGGACTATGCCCAGTTAATTGTGAAACATTCTTTGTGACTCTGTCAGCAATTATTTTGCATGATATGCAGGTTTTGCAGGCCTCCAGCCTGGAGTTCCAAGTAGGTGGGTGCCAATTGAGTCTTGCAGCAGACCTCCAGAGCTCTGCCCAGTTACACCATGGTTAAGATTAGGGTAGTGGAAAGGTTGTTTGACTCAAATAACAATAACAGAGTGTCCATCAAGTCAGCTCTGCTCTGCCTCTCCCATGCACCACCATGTACAGAAAAAACTTGTAGGCATCTCCTGTAATTGATTCAAGCCATGGATAATGGCATTCACATTCAAGGTGATGATGCTGTAAATGGCTGTATTTTTGGGAGGATTATTTTACAATCAGAAGCCATTCTCTCCCAAACTAGCACTAACTAACTTGCTCACGCAACTGGCGTCTGCATATCTGGCAACTAACATGACACAGGAAAAGCAAATGGAGAGAGCTCATATTGATCCTCTTTTACTTATTTAGTAAAACAAGTAAACATAAAGTACCTAAGAAAAAAATGCATTATAGTTGTTGATTGTATTATAGTTTATTTTCGTACTCTCAGAATCATCAGTCATTTTCTAACCCACTTTGTCCTGAATGTTGTTGTGGGGGTCAGCTGGGGACTATTCCAGTTAGCATAAGGTGCAAGATAGGAACAAACCCTGGAAAGGGCACCAGTCCATCATAAGGCAAACACACACACACACACCAAAACCACACACTAGGGTCAATTTAGTATCAGAAATCCACCTAAGTTTCATGCCTTTGGACTGTGGGAGGAAACCAGAGTACCTTCAGGAAACACACGCAGACACGGAAGAACATGCAAACTCCATGCATGGAGGACACTGAATGCATACCCTGGCTCCTTACTGCGAGGCAGCAGCGCTACCACTGCGCCACCATACTGCCCCTTACTCTGGGACTCATGTATAAAATATGGAAAATATTAGGTTCCATGTTGAGTTGTTAAGAAATGCAACATGCCAGTTTCAAATAAAAAAATGATTCAATAAAACAATGAGCGGGTGGCAATTTTAGCACTGACAGGGACCGGTAAGGGGCATCTATAAGGGTTAGTGACATTTCCTGGGACTCCAAAAGTGCTTACCATGGGGTACTTAGTCATATAGCTTTCTCTTGGCTTAAAAGGAAATCCTTCCCCTTGGACCAAGAAACTTAGAGTCCTGAGGTAGTTGTTAGCAAAGGATCTACTGATAAGAAGAAGGAAGGAGAGTCAAATTGTTTGAAAGTGTGTATTGGTCAGGAACTATTATTGTTTGGTAGGCCCAGTGGAAATAGGTGTTAACTCTTTCACACACTTGGTGTACATTCCCCATAGCGTTACAGTGATCCCTCGCTATATCGCGCTTCGCCTTTCGCGGCTTCACTCCATCGCGGATTTTATATGTAAGCATATTTAAATATATATCGCGGATTTTTCGCTGCTTCGCGGGTTTCTGCGGACAATGGGTTTTTTAATTTCTGGTACATGCTTCCTCAGTTGGTTTGCCCAGTTGATTTCATACAAGGGACGCTATTGGCAGATGGCTGAGAAGCTACCCAGCTTACTTTCTCTCTCTCTCTCTCTTGCGCTGACGTAGGGGGGTGTGAGCAAGGGGGCTGTGTGCAGCTGCTTCCTGAAGGACATGCTGCACGGTGCTTCGCATACTTAAAAGCTCAAAGGGCACGTATTGATTTTTGACTTTATTTTTCTGTGTTATCTCTCTCTCTTCCTGCTCCTGACAGAGGGGGTGTGAGCTGCCGCCTTCAACAGCTTTCTACCGGCGGTGCTTCGCATACTTAAAAGCCAAAAAGCCCTATTGATTTTTTTTTGACTGCTTGCTTTGTTCTCTGTCTCCTGACGCGCACTCCTTTGAAAAGGAAGATATGTTTGCATTCTTTTAATTGTGAGACAGAACTGTCATCTCTGTCTTTTCATGGAGCACAGTTTAAACTTTTGAAAAAGAGACAAATGTTTGTTTGCAGTGTTTGAATAACGTTCCTGACTCTCTACAACCTCCTGTGTTTCTGCGCAAATCTGTGACCCAAGCATGACATTCTAAAAATAACCATATAAACATATGGTTTCTACTTCGCGGATTTTCCTATTTCGCGGGTGGCTCTGGAACGCAACCCCCGCGATGGAGGAGGGATTACTGTATTGTCTATGGTTTTAACATAGCCCTTTTATTTTGGTACTTTGAACTCCTGTGTCTGCATTTTAATGTCAAGATCAGCTCAAGAGAGACCACTGTAGTCCAAATTGTATTTCTTGCCAAGCAATGGACTGGAATCTCATCCTGTGTGTTCTTAACTTTACCCATTGCTGACAAAAACATTTCTGGCTCCGAAGAAATCATAAAAGAAATTTCTTTCATTCCTCAGAAAAAATTATTCATTTTTTAAAATAATTAATGACATTTTATTTTTTTATTTACAAACTAGTGCTGTCTATGAAAAATTTGTTTACATCAATAACAATAAAGATCTCCAAGTCAAGGAAATTCAACATCAGTGATATCATGTGAAGACCCCTTACATAATTATTGTTTTACCCCATATTTCATTTCAAAATCTAATTTGCATTCTGTTGTGAAATGAAAGTATTTTTGTTTTATTTGAGCAATTGTATTTTTTATTTTTTTTATGAGGATCCATCTGTTCACATTAGCTGATCTAATGACCTTCCGGTCAGAGACACCAGATGTCAACTTTGAATCATTTTTCTTTGGCACGTGGCATTCTGACCAAAGCACAGTGGAGAGAAGTAATAGAACATATGCAAAATACAAATAAACAATTTCCTTATAACCCTGCTGTGCCGGACAATTCAGTAAATTGGTTCCCAGTGTACTTCAGATAAGCATGACTGCTTTTTCTTCATAATTCATTTATTGTTCATCTAGTATTTCTTTATTAATGATCAAAGTTACTGCAAAAACAAAAATACTAAATTTATGGGCATATACTAGAAAAATTGCACAATAGTGTCCATATTGCTGTTATCAACTTTTTTTAAGCAACGTGCCTTTCATGTTCAGTTTTTGGAAGTTATTGCTAAAACATTTTTTTAAATGTGAGCATAGCTTGTATAGTCCAATCCAAGACGACTCTTCAACAACAGTTTATTACAAAATTACACTTCTTCGTGTCAGTAACTGTCAATAAGTAATTGTGTGGCAATGATTCCCTAGAACTTCACAGTGGCAAAGCTAAGATACTACTATTACTATTTCACTCACTACAGAGACTAATGTAATCTTTGTGTTAAAAAATATTTAATCTAAAAAGGCAGCCCTCCTATTGTTACTTTACATGAAAAGCTTCTCATTTCCATCACAGTTTCACTTGAGAATCAGTGCAAAGCATTATTCATTGATTTCTAAATCTGATCATGCCAGTAAAAATTCAGTGGGAGCAAGACTAACATAAACCTTGAGCACATGGTTTGCTTGCCCTGGGAGTCCTATGGCTTATAAGCAGGCTCCTTTTTATGACTATGTGGGCTGTGCCATATATTTGAGTGCAAGAAAAAGTTGCCCAGAATTACTGCAGAAAGAATCTATTTTAATTTAAGTAGTTCTGAATTTGCCCTCATCTCAGAAGTCTTTATCTGAATTGTCTATTGTAAATGTGGCAGTTAATGGTTGATGATCTACAACTACTCTATCAAAGGTTCACCAGTCAAAAACACAGTACTCACTAGAGCCCAACATTTAAATGTAAAGGGAAAAATGACAATTCGGATGGCAGGGAGGCACAGTGGTAGCACTACCGCGTAGCAGTAAGGAGACCAGGGTTCATGTCCCGGGTCATCTGTGCATGGAGTTTCCCAGAGTCTGCGTGGGTTTCATTCGGGTTCTCCGAGATAGGCTTTGGCACCTGCCTGCAGCTGGTCTCGAGAAAGCGAGTTAGAAAACGACATGACATTTTCATTGTATTAATATATATTTTGTAATACATTTGTTATGGTGACCTTGATACTATGTTGTGATATTAGTTAATTTAAATACAAATTGACCCATTATTATTAGCCATTCTAAAACTCTGTAATCATTTGAAAACAAATTCCTATGATCTTTAAAAAATACTCAGTATCGGTACTGAAAATCGATATCGATTTCAAAAATAGTGGTATTGCCCATCCCTAGTATAGATTGGAGTGGAGTCAGAAAGAGTGGCGAACATTTGACTAGAAGAGAAAGGCTAGAATAAGGAGTGAAAGAAAGTAGAAAGCAAGAGCAGAAGGACACCCTAGAGGTAATAGTGTGTATAAGTAAGAAGACCATCCACTGTACCAGGCAGTCAGGGCCTATAATGTGTGCACAGTTATGTCCAAAGTGGTACTGATGTTTTGTTTATTTTTAGATTTTCATTTATTTATGTTTAAAAAGAAAATGCAATAACAAAATATAATCCAGTCAAAAAATGTTTTGAAGACAACAGATAACTAAAATATAGCATTCAATGCCCACCAAGTACTTTCTCATAAAGAATAAAAACAGTAAATAAATCAGAAAAGTTCAGCACAAACCTAACATGTATACTTTACAATTACGTTAAATCAAAATTTCAAATTCTGAAAAAAAAACTATGAACAGATCTAGAGAAAGTATATTTGATTTTTTCCAGTTTGAGATAATATAGAATATCACTTTCCCATTAAGATATAGAGGCTAGATTTGGAACAACAAAATATTTTTCGTGCACAGTATAGGATATTACAAAAGACATTTCGTAGCACATATCAGATAAAACTCAAAATACTGCTATGAAACCGTTAATAGTGACTTCATGTCCAAGGATGCAACATTAGAACAATCTAGACGAGAACAGGCCATTCAGCCCAACAAAACTCCATAAATCCTACTGTCTACCAAACTACTTTGTAGACTATTCCAAGTGTCTATGGTTCTCTGTGTAAAGAAAAACTTTGTAATGTTTGTGTGCAATTTACCCTTAACACGTTTCCAACTGTGTCCCCTTGTTCTTGATTAACTCATTTTAAAGTAACAGTCTTGATTCTCTGTACTAATTCCCTTCATAATTTTAAACACTTCAATTATGTCTCCTCTTCATCTTCTTTTGCTTAAACTGTATAGGCTCAGCTCTTTTAATCTTTCCTCATAATTCAACCCCTGTAGCCCTGGAATCAGCCTAGTCGCTCTTCTCTGGTCTTTTTCTAGTGCTGATATGTCCTTTTTGTAGACTGGAGACCAAAACTGCACACAGTACTCCAGATGAGGCCTCAACAGTGCATTATAAATCTGGCCAAGCCTGTATTCTATCCAAGTCCTTCTGTAATGATTCAACACATTACAGATTATTTTCCAGTCCACAAAGGTTGGCATCATTTGCAAACTTCAGCCAACTATGATAAGTTCCTCGCACCATAACCCTCTGCTTCCTGTGCCTGAGCCAAATCTGCACCCATCTAAAAACATCACCATGAACTCCCACTTCTTTTAGTTTGATGCCAAAGCAATCATGTGGCATCTTATCAAATGCCTTCTAAAAGTCAAGATAAATAATAATATATACAGTACTCCACTTTGATCATATCCTTTTTGTTACTTCCACATAGAATTCCAGCATGTTAGTAAAACATGACCTCCCTCTTCTGAACCCACGCTGACTGTTCAATAAAACCCCTATTCTTGCCATGTGCTGCTGAATCATATTCTTAATGATTCCTTCCATTAATTTCCCTGTGATGCACTTTAAGCTTATTGGCCTATAGTTGCTTGGATCTGTCTGATCACCATTTTTTGTGTAACGGAATAATATTTGCCATTTTCCATTCCTTCAGAATTTCCCCAGTGAGAAGTGACTTGCTGAGAATATTTGTCAAGGGTTTATATATGTACTCGTTAACCTCCTTAAGAACTCGATGGTAAATATTATCTGGTCCTGGAAATTTGTTTGATTTCAGCCTATTTAACCTACGCAGTACCTCTCCCTCTACAATTTCTAAATCACTCACTACTTGTTTAGTAATTCCATTTACTACTGGGAGGTTATCTACTTCCTCACTTGTGAAGACCTCAGATTGATGCGAGTTTAGAGCATCCACTATTTCACTGTCTGTATTTTTTAATTCCCCTTTACTATTCCTGATGCGCTTCACCTTCTCTCTGACTGTTCTCTTATTGTTAAAATACTGAAACTACCTTTATGTACATCATTTGTTGCAAAATGGACAATGACAACTGGAGCCACTCCCTCACTGGCCAAGAAGCCTATACACCCTTCCAGGGAAGTCTCCCAAGTGTGCATCCAGAAGGCAACACACTGTGCGAGACCCTCTGTCTGTGGAGCAAACCTGTGCTTCAATCCCTCTAATGAATGAATCCCAAAATATCACTACCTCTCTCTTCTTGGGAACTGGCTTTGTTGGGGCTCCTCATACCTACCTACCACCTAGGAATCTTCAGACACATTGTCCAGCTCCACAAGGACCAGAAAATGGTTTGACACTTCCAATTCTTGTGACCACGACCCACCTGTCTCTACCTGTCTTTTTTGGAATTGCCTTCCACACCACCTTAGGGGTGCACACTATATCTCTAAAGGACACCTGGGCCAGCTCCACCAATTCTCTACTACAATGCAGGCCAGCCAACTCCTCCTCCAGTTCAGCAACCCTGAGCTTGAGGTGCTGGATCAGCAGGCATCTCCTGCAGATGCAGCCTTTATAGAAGACTGGCTCCTCCTCTAAAAAAATAAAATTGGATGAGTTTGTGCAACAGAGAATTGTGTGACGAGTGATAAACCATGCTGTATTCAGTGTACTATTTACTATTTATTTTTTAACATGCCTCAGTGAGGATGAACTCTTCCTCTTAACACTATTTAAAAGTGGTTTAATCAATTTCAGTTTACTGATAGTGTGAAGAACATGTTTGTTGGACCAGTGAGAACTGCAATTACTCCAGAAAATATCAAAAGGGTGAGACAATTTGTACAGCAGACTTTCAGAGTTCAGCATGATGTTAGTCAACAGCATTAAACATGTCACACTGGACTGTTTACTGAATTCTTCATCAAGATTTATTCTATCACACAAACGAAATACAAACAGTTTATAAATTGTTAGGAATAATTTATAAACATGACTCAACCTTTTTTACTCAGTTTTTTGAATTGTTAAATGAAAACTGGGATATGATCTATATTAGAATTTAGAAATTGCATTAATGGTGGACCCCATTTAAATAACATCATTAAAAAAATCTGTTATGTAAGAGAAGGTTAATAAACAAGGTCAATTAATGTATTCTGTATTATTGGTCAAGTGACTGGATTAAGGGACAATTCATACTATCCTTTCAAAAACTCTCCTTGTTTTTCTCTGCTTAACTAAGCCCTATACAAAGCATAAACACTGGCAATGATACACCTAAGAAATCTATTCCCTGTTTTGAATGATAATTATTGTTTTATTAACCATTTTTGCTTTCCACTTTTCTCTTTTAGCAACACTTATGGGAAGTATGCTTGAATGGAAACAAAAATATTTTCTGTTATTATTATATAGCTATTTTAATTTGTCATTTTATGGCTCTGCTGTCATTATGGTAATAATACTTTTCTTGGATCTGCTATTGATTTTCGTATTTGCATCCTCAGATAAAAAAAATGTAAGAACCCCTATTTTAGACAATTGTGAGCAAGATATATGTGAACGGTTAAATGTTTTAGTTGATTTATGGAGAGCCAGGTACATATTGAACTAGAATGAGTTTGGTGAATGGCTGAATTTCATTCCTGTTCTTAAATTTTAATTGAACATCATTCATGAAGATCATCATGAGGCAAACTGGCTGATATACAACATGTGGTTAATATGATAGAGCCTCGTCAGGGATGTGAATCTAAAAAAAAAGAAAGGGAAACCATACTGGAGGTGCTGTCTAAAACTTCATCCAAATGATCAAATCGGGGATAACTGTAGGTGAAAGATGAGGGGAGTTGGATTGGTTGACTTTGATTAAGTTTCTAATTTTCTAAATTTCAAGGATAATACTTCAAATGATGCAAATACAGAAATGATATGAGGCTGTCTAGATGTTATGATGCCTGGTGACTTAATAGTTTGAATATTTTATATGTCAAGGAAGCCTGAAATAATGGGAAGGCAGATAAGGGATTCTGTGCTTTTAAATATTATCTGCATTGGTTCCATTGCTACACCCTACTGAAGCACTTGATTGTTGATAAACTGATGGCAGTTAGTGGTGACTGGAGCATAAACAGAGGACTTTGAACAAGATTTTCTTTCTACGGCTAACTAACAGTGCAAGTGGATTCATAGCCTTTTGACAATTCCTGACGTTTTATTGTTCTTTTGCGCCCAGTAACAGAACTGAAGGTTAGATAGTCCCATGTTGGATTCGGCTTTATGTCTCTATAGGGTTGTCTTTTTAATAATTTTTTGTCATCCTGTAATGCCCCAAAGGACATATAGTGGGAGGAAGGAAGCACCCACACATAACTGAATTGGTTAAATAGTCGCTTGGGCTGTTTATTGAAATGAACAAGTAGACTTTTCCAATGTTACAACATTTGGACATAACTATTCTTTTGGCTCCGGTGTTATGGTCCCCAAGTAGCTTGCAAGAAAAAAAACTGTTTCTCCAGATATTACGGCTTTGTGAGTGTAGTCGAAAAAACCTTTCTGTGTATTCAACAAAGTGAGTCATGGAGTCAGATGAGACTGTAGAACAATTCTTTATTTGTACACCGATATGCACAAATGTCTCAGTCCATGCAGTGAACACTTAATTAAACAATTCATTCTCTTTTATACTTTTCTATTACCATTACCTTATCTAATACATGACGTCATCTAACTCGTAATATGCAGAATTCTGTCATTTTAGTCAATCGTCTATAGCCACCAGTAACTTCGTATACAAGTCGGATCTTCCATTATTTTAAACACTGCTTCATTAATAGGGATGTCCTATGGGTTTTCCCATTGATCTTATCACTGATTCAAAATGGGGGTGTTTGGACTTTCTCACTAGTTTGTCCTAGCTTTTTTAGGGGGTGTTCATTACAAGTCTACTTCATTTTAAACTGATAAACTATCTTGGTGGCTCCTCTAACGTGCCTACGCTTAAAGCAACATTTAATTAATCCTTTAGTTAAATTCCATTCTTATCCTTACATTTAATAATTCATTGTTATAATCTCATATTATTATATACTTCAATTAAATCATAAAATTATATCATGTATATTGACTAAAAATATTGATTAAAATTCTATATGAGACACCTGTCCCTACAGCTCTGGTGTTATTGCACTAAAACACACATCTGTTGTAGCAAGTTTCTCATTGTTCTGGTCTTTGGATCCTCTGTTCCGTGCTCATGGCACCACCAGACTCTCCCTACAACTCAACACTGCAGCTACCAAGCAATGTGTAATGCACACTATTTGCTTCTGCAATTCTCCTTCTTATAAAGGTTACTGACTAAAACCAAAGATTTTTTAATGCCTGCTCTGATTGATTACATTTAGGTTTTGAAAGACCAAGCCTTTTGAGGATTCTAAATCTTTCAGCCATCACCTCTCCCGAGTTCTAGTGTGCCTGCAGACATCACTGCTATCCCAATTCAACAGCTAATAACTGTTGATCACTACAGTACTTTTAGTCTTCAATTTTCCTCAACAGTTCTTTATTACTATTATAATCTGCACAATAAATAAACCTTTTCGTTTTTATATATTTTGGCCTGTATGATATTATTTGAGTTCAAGGAAGGCACAAGGCCACCTGCTATTGTCTACAAGTGCAAGTACCACTCCTGTTCAATATAAGATTTCAGCTACTTAGAATTCTGAAAGTAACATGAGAAAAATATTCATTTCAAACGCCACAGTAAAGCCTATGATTTTATAGAAAATACACAAGGTAAATTGTCACTGGTCATACAATTCAAATGAAGGGATCAAGGTACTCTTATCAGTTCATAGTAAAAAAAAGGCTCATCTTGATATGTCATCGAGTGAACGGTAACTCTGTTAATTAACCCAGAGCTGACATTTCAGCATAGTAAAATCACATTTCTTTGAAATGTGGACTAAATTCTTAAGAAAATTATACGGGGCAAAAAAACTTGATTTTCACATTTATATTCTACTTCAGATTATAAGACACTAGCTAAAGATATGCTTTGAGTGAGTTTAGATTATCCGATTCCTAGTAATTAAGAAATGATTCACTCACCAAGACTAATGAATGAATCAAGTTTATTAAAAGGACAGACTCAATTATTGGATGCACTCTGGATCCCAGCCCAACCCCATGGAGGTCATAGCGAAGGAGAGAATTAAAACAAAATTGAGTACCATTATGAACACATCCTCATTCTGTCACACAAACACTGAGGACTTTCAACCAAAAAATTATTTAGCAGAAGTGTGTGAAGAAACGCTACTGGGGCTCCTTTATACTAACAGCAATATGTCTGCATAATGCCACACTGGGACTGCGACTGCCAAGTCAGACGTTTTCTTTCTTTTTAATTTTATTCATTGTTGTCATTCTGGTGTGTGTTCAGACCAAAGTGTCCATGTATATTTTATTTATTTAAAAAGCTTCTGTAAAAAGCCAAATTTTCCCTAGGGACAAATAAAGTTCTATCTGTCTCTCTATCAATTTATCCATCAATCAATTTTTTTTATTTTATACATCTTCAGTGTGCTTATTTACCAAATGATAGATTATCTACCAGTTTATCCTTTGATACTCAATGTGAAGACAGAAAATGAAAGAATCTGAGCAGAATAGCGGAAGGTTACACTTATCATAAATGACCAGAACACAAAAAAGAGCAAAATCATAAAAAGCAAGAAAAAGAACAATAACTAATGCCACACACAAATACTAACTACATTTCCCTAAGAATTTAGCAACACCGCTTTTTAATTTCTAGACATACACAAAAATGGCAGAAACTGGGAATTAACAGCTTGTGTAATAAGGGCAGGAGTCCAGTTAAAATGTGAATTTCCCCTTGGGATTAATAAAGTATCTATCTATCTATCAAATGCCAAAGGTGGTTGGGACTAACACCTGCAGTTAAGGTGGTCTACAGAACAGAAATTGAGGACCATTTAGTTAAGTCTTTTATTGCTGAGTAGCAGTGAATGTAACATTGAAGTAGTGACTCTATAACTTAACTTATTCAGGATGCATTGTTTTTGGTTTTAAATGATTTCCAATTACTTTAAGTGTTTGTTCCTATATTAGGGTTAGTTCTTGCATATGCTGGATTAAAGGCAATCTCACAATAACAACCATATGACAAATCATACTTTTACTTTCTCAAAAGATAATTAAAATATTAATGACCATAAAGCCAAGATAATTACTTTTACAACACATACTTATTCTATCATGATTAGCCATAAAAAAAAAGAAAAAACAACACGCCACCCTCCATTAATGCACTATGTGTAGATCCATAGGTCACTTTTTTGTGTGTTTTGTATTTACACGTGATTTTAATTAATTATGTAAACATGCAAATAATACTTCATATTTTGTAGGAAATGTATTAAAACACAGCATACTAATCATATCAGGCATATTAATTAATGAACCTTTATAGTTCTGAGAAATCTGTTTTTGCCAGCTGGGCAGTATAAAGTGGGTCTCAAAAAGTTTGATACATTTTCCTTATGTCCAGTGAACATGCAGTTTGACTGTTATGTACAATGAATTTTAGGACATAAAAATGGATCCATGTATATATATATATATATATATATATATATATATATATATATATATATATATATATATATATATATATATATATACAGTGGTGTGAAAAACTATTTGCCCCCTTCCTGATTTCTTATTCTTTTGCATGTTTGTCACACAAAATGTTTCTGATCATCAAACACATTTAACCATTAGTCAAATATAACACAAGTAAACACAAAATGCAGTTTTTAAATGATGGTTTTTATTATTTAGGGAGAAAAAAAATCCAAACCTACATGGCCCTGTGTGAAAAAGTAATTGCCCCCTTGTTAAAAAATAACCTAACTGTGGTGTATCACACCTGAGTTCAATTTCCGTAGCCACCCCCAGGCCTGATTACTGCCACACCCTGTTTCAATCAAGAAATCACTTAAATAGGAGCTGCCTGACACAGAGAAGTAGACCAAAAGCACCTCAAAAGCTAGACATCATGCCAAGATCCAAAGAAATTCAGGAACAAATGAGAACAGAAGTAATTGAGATCTATCAGTCTGGTAAAGGTTATAAAGCCATTTCTAAAGCATTGGGACTCCAGCGAACCACAGTGAGAGCCATTATCGACAAATGGCAAAAACATGGAACAGTGGTGAACCTTCCCAGGAGTGGCCGGCCGACCAAAATTACCCCAAGAGCGCAGAGACGACTCATCCGAGAGGTCACAAAAGACCCCAGGACAACGTCTAAAGAACTGCAGGCCTCACTTGCCTCAATTAAGGTCAGTGTTCACGACTCCACCATAAGAAAGAGACTGGGCAAAAACGGCCTGCATGGCAGATGTCCAAGACGCAAACCACTGTTAAGCAAAAAGAACATTAGGGCTCGTCTCAATTTTGCTAAGAAACATCTCAATGATTGCCAAGACTTTTGGGAAAATACCTTGTGGACTGATGAGACAGAAGTTGAACTTTTTGGAAGGCAAATGTCCCGTTACATCTGGCGTAAAAGGAACACAGCATTTCAGAAAAAGAACATCATACCAACAGTAAAATATGGTGGTGGTAGTGTGATGGTCTGGGGTTGTTTTGCTGCTTCAGGACCTGGAAGGCTTGCTGTGATAGATGGAACCATGAATTCTACTGTCTACCAAAAAATCCTGAAGGAGAATGTCCGGCCATCTGTTCGTCAACTCAAGCTGAAGCGATCTTGGGTGCTGCAACAGGACAATGACCCAAAACACACCAGCAAATCCACCTCTGAATGGCTGAAGAAAAACAAAATGAAGACTTTGGAGTGGCCTAGTCAAAGTCCTGACCTGAATCCAATTGAGATGCTATGGCATGACCTTAAAAAGGCGGTTCATGCTAGAAAACCCTCAAATAAAGCTGAATTACAACAATTTTGCAAAGATGAGTGGGCCAAAATTCCTCCAGAGCGCTGTCAAAGACTCATTGCAAGTGATCGCAAACACTTGATTGCAGTTATTGCTGCTAAGGGTGGCCCAACCAGTTATTAGGTTCAGGGGGCAATTACTTTTTCACACAGGGCCATGTAGGTTTGGATTTTTTTTTCTCCCCTAAATAATAAAAACCACCATTTACAAACTGCATTTTGTGTTTACTTGTGTTATATTTGACTAATGGTTAAATGTGTTTGATGATCAGAAACATTTTGTGTGACAAACATGCAAAAGAATAAGAAATCAGGAAGGGGGCAAATAGTTTTTCACACCACTGTATATAGTGATGGGAAAGATGGTATTCCATCACGAGAATATGAGAATGCTATGAGGGATCCACATTCCCTCAATTCATTTTAACAAAAGCAAGATGACAATGACTGCTGCATCACTTTTGACTGGAATGACAATGACCTTTACACCGATAATGACTTTGAATGTGACAGTGATGAAGCACTAGCAGAGCCCCCAGCACTGCCTTGCCACATGTCCAGGTTGTCCACAACGGCAGCACATTGGCCATCCCTCAGCATCTTACTCTTTGGCCGAGCCCCGCGGTCTGTTGTATCTCACCTCTGTAGTCCAGAAGGGTCCTCACACTGCCCCCCTCTCAGCTGTATGGAAGTGTCTCCCTGCACAAGTACAGAATCTTCTAGATGAACTCTGCCATTGAACAGTCACATATGGTGTTACAATGAATGTAGTTGATGGTCAACTGACAATATTACAGAACTACACTCCAAACCTCTCCAAAAGTACTAAAACATGTATGAAAACAACCCAGGAGTTGACATTTCAGAGGATCAGTGGAGGTGAATACAGAATCACAGAAAAATCCAGAACGAGTGCAATCATACCATAAAACATTTGCACTCTAGTCAAATGTAGATGGCTTGCAACTGTTTAAAAGCTCCTTCAAACAGCTTTGGCCAATTCCAAGGAAACTGCATGTCTTGAGAGGAGTCTATGGCATTGGGTATTTTAATGAAGCATTTTGTTCAAACTATGCAAACCTAATTTGGTGATTTTTTTCTTTTTCTACATAGGGTAAACAGAAGATATGTTCATTCTTTTTATGAAGACATGGAGTACCAACAACTAAAATGGCTTTGTCTGATTCCTCTAAGTCTGCCATCCCCATGAACATGGTCTGTTTTGCATTCTTCAGCTCTGCTGGTACCACCAACAAAGCAAGCTT
This sequence comes from Erpetoichthys calabaricus, assembly GCF_900747795.2. Classification (NCBI taxonomy): domain Eukaryota; kingdom Metazoa; phylum Chordata; class Cladistia; order Polypteriformes; family Polypteridae; genus Erpetoichthys; species Erpetoichthys calabaricus. The sequence continues at coordinate 89,841,534 of NC_041394.2, forward strand.
TGCATCCTCCAACTCCATCACAAGCTACCATCCTACCAGCACTTAATTCACCCCGAAAACTCCTCTCTCCCACGTGCAGAGTATTCTCCACCTCCTAGGCACTCCAGTCTTCAGCAAAATCACATAAGTTGTCCTTCAACTGTGAACGCTGCCCAGAAGGTCTACTTAAAACTAGTTGGTAAAGTATTCATTGCATATTAACAGTGTAAAGAACTTTCATTAATGTATACAGTATTTATTGTCAGCTCATTATGAAGAAAAAGTATATAGCTTCACCTTTTTTTGCAGATGGCACTGTGCCGCTTTAAGGTCCTTACTGCTTTACCATCACATTGCCATATGCTCAAGCCAAGACCTTTAATGTTTTGACTCTGTGCTCGAAAATATTTATGATGGTGTTGTAACTCTGTAAGCCTGTTTTCACACTTCATGTTAAATATTTGTTTAACAGCCATAGAGCGCTGCATCCTGACCACGTTGGAACACTATCTATCTATCTATCTATCTATCATTTGAGAGGATAAGTAACACCAATTTTAAAAGGTGGCATTAAGCCGCCAATCACTTGCAGCTGTTATTCTACCAGAGGGCATCAACCTTGCTTTAAATACACTGGCTGATGTTCATAATACTGAAGAAAAACAACTGGAGGACCAAAGTTGCCTCAGTGAACTGGTATGCATAGGCTGACACCCAAAGTTTATGAAATTTTGTATACAGTATAATATAATTTTACAAATTAAGTTGCATTTTCCTTTCTATATATAGCTGAAATATTTGTCATCAGTGGGAGGAGTGGTTGCCATCTTTATCACAAAAAGAATTTTGAGGTGCCTGTGACAGTGCGGGTCCTGCTCCATGCTCCATGCTCCCACCTCTTATCTGGGAGCCTCTCGAACCCAACACCATTGGTAATGTAACCGGATGAACTGGCAGATGGGGAAAAATCAAACTGAGCAAGGTGATGGTGCAAAAAGTGAACAAAGTGCTTTTATTAAAAAAAAATCAAACAATTCAAAACAGTGTCCACAGTACAGTGCTCTATAGTTCAATAAATAAATAATCAATAAAAAGGACAGGTGGAGGTTAAAATGTCAATAAATAATTTCTTTAAAAATTAGGTTAAAAACAACAGGCTGGAAACAGTCCCCTTTTAAAAACTCTGTGCCTTCTTCTTTCTACCTGCTTCTCCCATCGGGCTTTGCAACAGGGAAGTTGCCCTACCTGCAGGTGCAGTTGCCTTCCACACTGGTCCGGCAGCCTTCCATCCCCTGGCTACGTAGAGCTCATCCTTCGGGACCGAGACTTGGGTACCCCAACGGCCAGGGCGCTCACGCTGAGGCTCATCCTTCCAAGCCTCCTCGACTCCCACTGCCTTCTCGTACTTATGCAGCAAGTTGTTTACACTTCTGGGGCCTCATGTATAAACGGTGCATAAGCACAAAAATGTTGTGTACTCCCGTTTCCACACTCAAATCGCGATGTATAAAATCTAAACTTGACGTAAAGCCACATACATTTGCATGGTAGCTCAAACCCTGGCATACGCAAGTTCTCCGCTTGGTTTTGCAAACCGGCAGCACCCAGCATCAAAGCAGTGCTTTTGTTCCAGTGTGGTTTCCCTTTCTTTTTTAGATCCACATCCGTGACGCGGCTTTATCATATACACTGAAATTAGTTTAAGGCATCTGATTGTAATTAACCTGTAACAATATAATGGTCCACGAATAGCCAAACTATTCCAAATACCATAGCTGCTTTAGCGTTGTTACTCCCACTGCACCTTTTTTTCTTTCAGCTGCTCCCGTTAGGGGTTGCCACAGCGGATCATCTTTTTCCATATTACTCTCACTGCACCACTCAGAGTGTTTATATCACTGTATCTGAGTTTGGAATCACAGCTCTACAGCAGTTGATCAGAAAGAGAATTATCAATATACAGCATCAAGCACATGCATGCTGCCTCAGCCATGCACTATATGAACTGCTCTCACATGACAAACGCTTCAGAGCCTTTCCTGTATGGACCTCGCGGTTCAGAAACAGTTTCATCCCAAGAACTATAAACGCAATCAATCAGTCCATCAAGTTGTCCTTGTAGAACTGTTTGTACTTATAAGTACAATTATCTCACTGTAACCTTGAGATACAGTTATAATATTGCGTAACCTGAGCCACTTTATAAAGTGCGTAATAATCTATATTGTTAATAATTAAACATGTGAGGACACAGTGTCGCAGCACTAGCAAGGAGCTGGTGCTCCATTCATGGATTGTTCCTGCCTCGAACTGTATTCTTGCTGGGGCTGGCGCGACACTGGAAGGATAGATGGATGGAATAATTAAACGTACTACGAAGATAGTTCCTTAAAAGTTTTGAAGAATCGGCGTTCTTAGCTTACAGATGGCTTAATGTCTATTACAGAGCTGATTGTGTGGTGATTGGGTATTTGGAGAAAGAAAAGGAAGGACAGGAATTGGGGGTTAGTACGTTTGAAAGAGACAGCACTACTGCAATAAATTATTTCATCAAAGGTCGCGCACAGCGCAGCAAGCATCTTGCACGAGGCATGAACAATCACTGGGCCACCATGTTCCCATGTTTATTTAATATATGCTTTAATTCCTATCATCTTGAAAATGATATCAAGTATACATCTCAGTATTTAAATTATTCAGGGAGTTGTAATATCATGAATGTAATGGATTTTGTGTCCTGTCGGATGAAGAGAAAGCCCGTTTTAGAAGCACGTAGTGATTCACACGCATAGAGCACATAGAAGAACATAGAAAACAAAGCAGTTAAAGTGCTACTTTAGTTACGATGGTATTTGAGAAAGTAGTAAATTAAATGATTTAAAGATGAAGTTTATGATGTTCTACTTTAATGACAAAATAAACTACGTGATTAAAGTGGAAATTTTGAGATTAAAGTTGACATTTCGAGCTTTTTTCCCCACTGTGTCCCTATTTTTTTTTTCTTTTCTTTGTACCCTAATAAGCTTTCATATGACACTCAGATGGTGGGCTATGACTCGCCTTTTCACGGCGACTTTGATATCTGACAACTTGTTTTTTATTTTGGGCACTGTGCGACTTTGTGAACTTAAGCTTTTGAATTTCTCCGACACTCTATGTCACTCGATCAACTTCCTTTTGTTGTTTATACTACTGTTTAAACCAACAAATAGTATGTTTTTCCTTGCCTCCACTTGGTATTCGCTGAAATTCTACTATTTCCCCCCGTGCTTTTGCCATTGCCTTTTCACAGAATGCTGAGCTTAAGGGCTATTTATATTGATTTGCATATTCAAAGAGGCGTAATTCTAGGAGGAGTTTGGGGAGCGGCATGTGCATTACTTTTCACGCTGACCAGGGTTTATGGAGCGGAAGAACGTGAAAGTTGGCGAACGCACAGATTTATGCATTGTTTTGTGTGTACGAACATTTTCGCTTTTGTCTGTACACCATGTTTTAGTGTGAATTCTACGCATGGAGTTTATGCATGAGGCCTCTGGACACTCCAGCTCCACTGAATTGCTCAGCTGGAGTGACCACTTCCTTCGGCCCCCAACTGTTGGCCAAACACTCATCCCAAGGTCTCACCTCCCAGCTGCCTGCCTTAACCAGCAAGCCTGCTCTCTAGTACAGGCTTTGCACTTCTCCAGCCTTCTTCTCCCTTAACCTCTGTCCTTCTCTTTTCTTTTTTCTTCTCCCTCCGCACTCACACTCCTCCTACTTATAATGGGGATGTTGCACAGGTGTAGCGATCAACAGTTCCGGGCATTAGTTATGGACACGGGTGATCCTGCACCTGTGCACTTCAGTGTGGAAACGCCCACGCCCATATTGTGCCCGGGAACAGCTCCGCCCCCTCCTTAAGCTGTGAGTGCAGTGATTATTTATTCATAGTTTTTAAATGTATATAGTTTTTACAAGTTTAAAGTTTTACAAATAACCATTGTTAACTTCTTAAAATGTTGTGTAAGAGCCATTTGCTAGTTATTTAATGCATATTAAATGTTTGCCTATATATTGGTGCATAGTATATGGGGGGTTCTTATAACCCCCACAAGTTTATATATTCTAACTATTTATTGTCTCTCTGACTATAGAATACTCTCAGTTAGTGTCCTGCCTTGCCAAGAGTAATGCAGGGAGGGAACACGGTTTTAAACCGTGCCTTAACGTGCCCAAAAGTATGAAAGTGAACATGCTGTATTGAATGTGCAGTGCCATATGTTTAGTGCATACTGAAGACAAAGTAAAGCATCTTTAAAGTATAGAAACGACTGAAGTTTGGCAAGAAAAGCTAAGTTTAGAGAAGAGACATTTTTTCTAGTTTTTTTGCCTTTTATTCTACTTGTGTAACAATCTTCTTTCTTTGTTCTTGTGTGGACTGTTTGCTTTGAATTTTCACTAAATCTTTTAAAATGCACTTTTGGAATGAGACATTTCTTTCGGCACACGTTTAACCCGAGCCTTGATCCTGCCTTACTCACCAGCAGCTCCATGTTTGACTGTGGTAAAACATATCCATCCATGGGGAACTCCTTAAAACTGGAAAATGTGGGCTGCCCAAAAAAAACACAAAATGCAGGTCTGCTATAGGCCACCTAGGCTGGCCCTAACATTCGGTCCCACAGATGGCCACGGTATCATGCCCTAAGTGGGGACCACATCTTTCAGCCCATACTGGCCCCATAATGGCCCAGTATAGGCATATTTGCTGGGTTGTCTTTTTCAGTTTGACAAAAATCATTTGACAATTAACTTGAAAAAATATCACTGCACAGTTGTGTTGATAAATAAGTGATTCCTTAAGGTTAACAAACTAGCATATTTAAGCAAACATATCTTGGTAAATGTAATAACTGCCATGTTTTACAATGCCTGGCTATCACATACATCTTTGAGATGATTCACACAGTTGAGTCCCATGGGGGAAATATTTTAAGCAAATGTAAATACAAGGTCAAATCTGTGGCCATATATACATGTACACAGTGAAATTCCAACTTCCATGTCTCCCTCAGACTACATGCAGAAGTATAATATAACATCACACTATTTCCCCTAAAGACACTCCTGAATTTGTCAGTATAAGTTACCTTTGTATAAAATCCATCCCTGAATCTACTGGTGCAAATATTAATAGTCTGGTTCAGTATGCCAGAAGGTAGGATGAAGACAAGTGACTATGCAAAATGGCTGAGATCTTTAGTTATACGTTTTTATATCTTTAAATATACATTATATATATCCTGAAAAGAAGTTAGCAGTATAGCATTAATATTCTGTACTGTCTTTTTCACCGTCTGTAGTGCTCAACAGGTTCCATACCAGGATGTGATGCAGCCAGCAATGGTGGGCTCTACTGTGCACCTGTGGATGTTTGTTAACATTTCTTGGAGGCATTTAGGCTTTCCTCAGATATCTAAGGAAGTAAAGGCATCGGTAGGTACTCGAGGATTTGTTGTGCTCACTTCAGGTTGTGAGTGATGATCCCTTGATGTACATGGGGGTGTGGTATGCCTCCTGCTTCCTAACATCTATGATTAGCTTCTTAGATTTGCTGACATTAACTGAGAGACTGTTGACCTGACACCACTGTGTCAGAGAGATAATAAATACAAAAATCAGCTAAAACTAATCTGCAGTAAATTTTGAACATAAGCTTGGGCAAGTGTCAAAAATTGTTATAAAAAGAGTGTCCACCAAAAAACCTGAAATGAGTATTGTAAAAATGATACCTTTTAAAAAATGTATTCAGCATCTTTTACAGATGTGACCACTTTGAGGGGGAGGGCAGGAGATAGTTAAGTTATATATATTTTAGGCTTCTAAGACTGTTATAAATGTAATAATGCAATTAGGCTGATATTTCATTTAGTTTTCTTCTGTCTGAGTTCCCTCAGTAGCCTCAATGGCCAAATTCCTACAACTTTAGTGTTCAATAGGAAATGACCAATCTGTTTCTGCACCCTTCTTGAAATGAGAGACTCTGAGGCATAGTATGATCTTAAATACTTTTATATAATCTTCTTCTTCTTCTTTTGGCTGCTCCCATTAGGGGTTGCCACAGCGGATCATCTTTTTCCATATATATTTCTGTTCTCTGCATCTTGTTCTGTTACACCAATCACCTGCATGTCCTCTCTCACCACATCCATAAACCTATGCAATATTTTTTGGATTTCTGGATGTTTCAAAGGAGTAAACAACGGCACAAACTGAAATCTCAAAAGAGCCATTAAAAAGAAGACAAAGCAAAGATAACTCAATATAGCAAAGATGAGCTGAAATAATACTCCCTCAAAAAGAAAATATTACAAATATCGTACAAATAAAAAACATCAAGGAGTATACGTTAAAGTCCAAGGCATTTTCATTTTGGTCATCTAAAACAAACAATGAAAAACAGGAGTCTTTTATGTTCTGCAGTGTTGTGCATGTAAGCAACATAACACACACAGTAAACTGTAGGAAAGTTTAATCTTTACTAATTCAATTCTGTTTAAGAAAGTTTACATTTAAATTTGAAACCACGTAACCTACAAAGTAGTCATTTATGGAATGAAATTTTAAAATTGTTAGCATTCAGTAGACCTGAAGTAAAAAATGCAAACTAACAGGATGATGTAATCTTTTTTTTCATAATGACATGAATTTTTACTGTAGGAAAAGTGGACCAATCCTGCCATTATAATCAATAGTTTCCCTTTATCTACTAATATAAACATTTATGTTCTATTTTATGTTTTATCTGGTCAAAAGTAATTTGTATTTTTTTAATAAACTGAAATGTCATTGATAAAATGTCAAGGAAACTGTTTAAGAGTGAGTCCAACTCCTTTGTTGTGCAATGTTTGCAATATCAAGTATTTAATAGGCTTTCACAGTCAGAATGATGCTGCACTAGTGCCCAAGCCTTACAAATCTTACAAATATCTGTATATCATACTGTCGAATTCCTTTATTAAATCTTCTGCTTTGTTTCAACTCAATAAAATATTCCAAGGGCATTCTCTCATCTCTCATAAGACAATTCAATACACATTCAACATAGTTCTTAGAGGCCATTGCTATAATAAAAGCATGACCAAATACAGCATTTTATTTAAACAAGAAACATAAAACGTACTGATAATATGTTGTGTTACATCTATCACCCAGACTTTTAGAAGTTGTGTACTTAGGATTTTCTGAATTTCTCTCTTGTCTTTGTAGCTATAAAGTATAGCTAAGTCTTCAGATTGCAGTGTTAAATCAAATACATTTACTTGAAAGACTCCATAACCAATTGATTACGCCTAACTCTAATAATACTTATCATCAGACTGCAGTCTGTCAAATACGATAATAACTTTAATGATGTGCTCGACAAACTGATAGCTTGCAAGCTGTACAGTAATATACAACATGAGCTTTTGAATAAAGGACTATTTGAATATTTCAATAAAACCATCTTACAGAATTTGATTGCTTTTTAGTCATTTTAAATATGATTAGTGGGGCAAAGAAGTGAGGTCATTTTGGAATAGTAGTTTCTAAAACTTGATTTAAGGTCAAAGAGCAGACCTGTATAAGCAAATAATTACAGACACACAATAGAAACATGACTGCAATTGCTGTAATTTGGCTCATGTCTCACGCTGAGCAAAAAAGTCTGGATATTTCTATTAATTTATTGTCATGTATCTTTATATATAATACGCTACCGGGGCTGTTTGTTTGTCTGTCCAGGATTTTAAATCACCCGTAGCTCGCAAACCGTTTGAACTATTGACCTACAATTTGGTACACATATACTACGTGACGTCTACTATCCGCTTTTGGGGTGATGATTGACCTCCAAGGTTATTCCTCTTTTTATTTTTATGTTATTTTATTGTAGAATCAACTCTCGGCAGTGGCCAGCAGGGCGGCTGTGTGGCACTTGTGTACGGGCGCCTTTCTTATCCCTACCACCTTCAGCTTCACTTCTGCTATCTTTTCATATCTTAAATCATTCTTGAGGCAGATTGAAGACTTAAGCGCCAGCTTTAGTGTAAAATGAAAGAAAATGTATTAATTAATTGCAACACAAACACTGACTTAATCAGTTTTAACACGAAAAGTTGCTGACGAAAGAGGAGAAGAAGCGGGCCGCTAGGGTGAAGGAAAGAAGAGCTGCTCAGGAAGCAGCAAGTGCATCAACCTCTGAGCAAACGAATGCTAAACGTACAGAGAAAGAGAATGAAAACTATGAATACTCAAGTCAAGTGTATTCACTGCATGTTATTGTGCAGTGCGTTGCTACTGGTAATGATATGTATTGTGGTGGTGTGAGGTATGATACTGAATCCAGATAAATGTTGGGGCTACTAGCTGAGTTGCCCCGTTTAAATAGCAGAAAGACTCTAAACAGAAATAGCACACGATGGTGAATATGAAGCAAAATAAAGAGCCACTGTTGCTAGTTTTTCCATGTCTGGTTCGGAGCTTTGTCTCTGTTGAGCATCAGTCCAGAATGAGACGCCACCTTCTGTGAGCACCTGAAATATAAAGTTCTCCATCTAGAAAGGGTTGTATCAGTTACTCTCAATGGGTGTCTATTCTATGCATGCGGGAACAGAAAGATGATACCATTAGCTACAGCACCCCCCTCACCTTGGGGTGGGATTGTTTACCCAGGATGAGTCAGGAGGATGATCCTCAGACACACATGTGTGACAATGAGTGAGCTTCACTCAAAAGAGGCCCAGAATATTCTGTAATAACTCTCACCAGGACGAAGCAATCTGAACGAAACAATGTGCAATGTGCTCCTAAGTATGTGGAGCTTCGAACAAGCCAGGATGCCCCTGCGTTGGAGTGATCAGGTAGGTGCCGGACAGCCATTGTGATGTTTAACTTCCATTTTCAACTTCTGAGTGCATATCGCCTGTACCCCTTCACTCAGTCACTCAACTTCTCATCAGGATGGTGGTGTACAGTATTGAGCAGCATGTCTTCATGGTGCAAACCTATTAGGTCACCAATTTGTTTAAGAGATGCCAGAATCAACTGGATAATTGTAAGTTAACGGATAGTTACTTCCAGCAAGATGGAGCAATGTGTCACACATCGGCAAGAAGCATGGCAGAAACTGAGTCCTACTCCAGCAACAGGGTAACAAGGGGCTTTGGCCACCACAGTTGCCGGATCTGACACCACCAGACTTCTTCCTTTGGGGTATGCTCAAAGGAAAAAAGTGTATCGGAACAAGCCTTGCACTGTGGAAGATTTGAAAGAAAACATCCAACATGAAATTGCTGTTATTCACCTGTTAGACGCTTGCCAATACGTTCAGGAACATTGAGCACCACGTCAAAATGTGTCTGGCAGAAAACGGAATCCATTTCCAGCATAGTATGTAATGCAATCGATTACACATACGTCAAGGTATATAGCGTATTTTGTTTGATTCAGTTTGCTTCATCCTAATGGGAGTTACAACAGAATATTTGAGGTTTCTTTTGAGTGAATCTCCCTGTACATGTAATAAGCACTGTACTGTATATGCAATAATATGGAGTAACTGTATACAGTAAACTCTGCAGCATCTATCAAATAGTAGACAGAGATGGCATGAATTCTGTCTTATGTACCGAGTTTCAAAAATGATATGGTTTATTCAAAATATGTCCAACTGCTGTTTTATAAGCTATGAGGTTTAGCTTGGAGGGCAAGTAGGGGGTAAAAAACATTCTGTTAGTGATAAGGGTCTGAATTATAGAAAGGGACAGGATGGATTTAAATTTCCCTGGAGTCTACTAGTCAAGTAGGGTTTTCTATAAGTAAACTTGATTAAACTGACTTCTTTCCAGGTATATGCTGCATTGCGACTATATATCAGTCTGATTTTACTAAGAATGTCCAATCTTGTCATGGAGTGTATGTCTCCTTAATTTACTGATTGGCTGTATTTTCTGTCTGGAATTCTAAAGCACACGTATGGATGAAATTACTCTTTTCAAGTGACATACATCAAACATAATGTTGATAGTTTCGAAAATAGATATTATTAAAATGCCGCCTCCTCAATGATATTTTCTATAGCCTTTTGCATTACATCTTTAATTCAACCTAACCTGCCCATCTCTTTTTTCTGTATTCTTTATTGTTTAGACAAAGCTACCAAAGGTTTATCCATACTCATCTACTGTAGACTTGTGTCCCTAACGTTTCTTATCAGATACATACTTTCATCCTGTCAGCTCAGTTTTGCTCTTAACATATTAGCCATTTTTTTTTCCTAATCGTCACAAATAATAATCACATATTGATTCTTAACCTCATTTCTTCTCCATCTCACTTGTTAATCTTTTTTACCCTATGTATTGGATAACAAATCCAATTTTGGTAAGTTTCATTTTCCTGTGTTTTCCTCCTGGGCATCAAAATGGCAATTCAATACAGGTTTATTGAAAAAAAAGGATTTTTGTGTTCAATTTTCTTCAAACCTAAAAGAATAGTTTACACTTTAGAACGTTTTCTACCCAACTATGCCTCTGTTCACTCTGTAATATAGGAAGTGATAAAGTGTTTCTCAACAGATAATACCGTTTTCTTTATGTTCCACATCTGCACAAAAATAAATAAAAAATGTCAGCATTAGAGATTGAACTCTCTAAGTTAGAATTTACATGGCTCTTCATCTGCAATCTGATAATAATGTTATTGCTCTGACGTTACAATTTACAACTTCAGATGGATTACTGGCGAGCGTGAAGGTAGAGTTTGTAAGTATATCCAGTAAAAAGTATGTAGCTATAAAATTGCACAGAAGTAAATCCTTTTCTTCTATCACTGCCAATAGTCTTATTTGTTTTGCTTTAAAAAAATAGTTTCAGTATCTGATATTGAAAACATTTTTCCCACAACATTACTTTGTTTTACATACTTCTGCCACAATGTTATGATTCCCATTCAAAGGATGATGCTCCCATTTGCCAAAGAATCTGGTTTTGGAACGTTTCTGTGTCTTATGTCAAAAGTGCAATGCCTTAAATCCTGGCGTTACAGTAGTTCAGTATCCATAATTTAGATATGTAGTGCAAATTTCTCTCTTAAATGTCTGGTTTTTGATCTTACTGTTCTCCCTTTGACTCTGGTAACTGGTTAGTGGTTACCCAAAATAGCAAGTAGTCATTGAATGAATGTTGAGCCAATGTTAAAGTATCAACATTAATGCCATTGAATCAGCATCTCACCCTGATTTAACAAAACATTGAAATTGTAACCAAAATTCAACAGAACATCAGCACCACTTCAACAATTGCTCAATACTGTGTAAAAGGTATATTACTTTAGTAAGTCAGCTTTACCTACAGCCAGGTGAATTTATTACTGTATATTATCTAAATAAACAAATCATACAAATCTGTAGTTGCACACCAACTTTTTTTGTTGAAATTGCACATCTTCACACAATAGTCACACAGATCATAAAGCGGTCTGGTGTACAGCGCAGCCATTTTTGACAGAGGCAGCAAACTCATATTATGACACATTTTCCTCTGTCATTCACAGTTTCAAGGCAACTAAAACAAACAGGACAAATAAAGAAAAGTAATGAGATTGTTTACTGTGAGTTGTTGTTTGTATATACATTCACTGAAATAATAATGTAATTTCCTTCTGAATAAAAGTGTATGTGAATGTCAGCACTACATTTAGTCTTTCAGTAAGAACCAAATCAAGTTTGTATCAGTCATTAATATAGGGCTATTCAAAATGAAAGAACAGATTTCAAAAATTTATTTTAAACAAACAGTATAAGACAGAAACGCATTCCACACATCACTGGATAGAGGAAAGTTCAAAGTGTAGTCCTATGGTCCTTGAGGTTGCATGCACTCAACATGAGCACCATGTGTAGCGCAACAAACATCAAAGCAGTAGACCATTTCTTGCTACACACAAGTCAACTGGTCCCTAGTTACTGAATTCACAGCTTCCTCAATTCGATGTTGCAAACATCCGATGTGCGTGGATGACCAGTGCTTTTATGTTTGCATATGCAACCTTCTTCTATTAATTTTTTACGCCTCTCGTAATTTGCTTATGATGAGGTGGATTTTTGTTGAACCATCAGCGGAATTCACGTTGCACTTGAACAATGGGCTCACACTTTGCAAAATGCAGCATGCAAAATGATTTCTCTTGTGGTGTTGTCGCCATTCACTGGTACTTTTAGATAGATAGATAGATAGATAGATAGATAGATAGATAGATAGATAGATAGATAGATAGATAGATAGATAGATAGATAGATAGATAGATAGATAGATAGATACTTTATTAATCCCAATGGGAAATTCACAATTTTTAGGCAGGCTTTTAAACTTTGAACTTTCCTCTATCTGTCTTATACAGTTTGTTTGAAATAAATTTTTGAAATCTGCTCTTTCATTTTGAAAAGCCCAGTATTTTAAATACAAGACACTCGTTAAACGTGCATTTTGAAGTGCTGTGCCTTTAAATGAATGCTTCCTTTTGCTGCCATCCTTGACCTTTTTCACCAGCCCAATTTTTTTCATTTCAAGAAATTAATATATCATCAAGCAGATACAATTTGCAGAACTTATACAACAAATAACTTCAAAATCAATCTAGAAAAAAACATCATAAAAAAAATCTAACAAAGTAAGAATTACGAGCCCACTTTAATCCAGGTAGATTAAATATATGCTATAGACCCAAGCTTGGAATGAAGTCCCTCCAATAAATGCAAAGTGGTTACATTGTGAGTTGCAGATGGGCTGAGAGGAAATGAAATTACAAATACTGTAAAAATGAACTCTTGGGCTTTATTTATTACCAGGTTCTACCCATGAAGAAGCAGTGATAGTTTAGACCATACTGGATATAGACAACATATTTAGTGAAATCATATTAATTGAAAATCAATGCTAATATTATGCACCATTACTGTCCCTGCCTCTGCTGACTAAAAAATGTTTTTTGCTTCCTCCAGTCCCTTCAAATCATACGTAGTGGCATTCTGGCACTCTGCTGCGGAGGTGGGCAAGGACTAGCATACTGCTGCAGAAGTGGGTGATGTCTGGCATACTGCTGCAGAGTTGAACGAGGGTGCAAAGGTGGGCGAGAGCTGGAATACTGCTCCGATAGGGTGATAGCCATCTAAAATAAGAAAAGGGAAGGAGATCATGTATACTCAAACTATGTTTCATAGTCTTAACATACCTGCCCACTGAGGCTGACAAACTACTGTATTCTTAAGTATGGAAAGTCTAATAAAACTGTTTTTTCATTATGTTAATAAATGTACCATACCTTAAAAAGGAATTCAAGGAACCTAGTCTCACCTTACACATTCTAACTTTCTTAAGAAATTTCAGTCTGGCTGTTGTATTGGTCACACAAACAACATTAACTCATATTGCTGACGACACTTTAATGTTGTCTGTGGAAGAAAATGCTACAGTTATGTTGATAGATTTAAGCACAGCCATTGACACAAACTACGTGGCTGTAATGTATAGTATGTAACATAGCGTGAAATTTTCAAAAACATTCAATTCGATTTAAGGTCAAGTCTATCCAGGCAGTGTTGGAGTACAAGATGGGAACCCTTCCTGAACAGCCCACAAGTCAAAATTAGACTTGAAAATTTAGAGTTTGGAAGGAAGACATGAGTTCTTAGTCTTCATCTTTTCCCACTTCTATGTGGAGCTAATGTGCTTTATCAACCTTCTCCAAACAGCTCAGACCTGCACCTCCCCTGCCATTCAAGCCCTTTTCCTTAAGATCTTCTTTTACTTTATCCATCCACACCCACTTAGGCATCCCTCACCTTCTTTTCCCTTGTACTTCCATTCCCATCACTTTTTTGCCCACATATTCCTTGTCTGTCCTCATCTCATGTCCATACCACTTCAGCCTACTTTCCTGTACTTTCTTAGCTCTTTCTTCTACTTTTGTTGTATTGCTGATTGTCTCCTTTCTTATTCTGTCCTTTATTGTAACTCTACACATCCATCTCAACATTCTCATTTCTGCCACATCTAACTTCTCCCGCGCTCCCTTTACTGCACATGTCTCAGCTCCATACACCATTGATGGTCTTAAAAACCTTATCTTTAACCTTTGCCTTAATACTTTGATCATACAATACTCCTCATACCTCCATCCACACTGCACTCTAGGGGTTATCTCTGCATCTAATTTTCCATCTTGGGCTACCACTGATCCTAGATATTTTAATGTATCCACTGTTTTCCACAGCACTCCCAGAAAGCTTACTTCTGAATCCTGGTCATCATTAAACCTCATATTCTGTCTTTTTCCTATTTATCTTCAACCCTCTATCTTCCAAAGCCCTTCTCCATTCTTTTAACTTCCTTTCCACTACCTCTTTTCTTGTGCTACAAAACACAATGTCATCAGCAAAAAGGCATGATGAAATCCCATGCAGACCTACACTAACTGGGATCTTATCTGTTACCCCAACACTGCTTTTAACCACATATCCTGGACAATCCTCACATACTTTTCCCATATTCCTTTTTCTCTCATGCACCTCCAGATATCCTGACATGGCACTCTATCATAAACCTTTTCCAAATCAATAAACACCATATGCAATCCCTTCTGTTTTTCTTGATGCTTCTCTACCAGCTGTCTCAATGCAAAAACTGCAACAGTTGTTTCTCTCCCTGGCATAAAAGCAAATTGCTCCTACCCTATGCTGGTCTCTTCCGTAAGCATGCTCTCTATAACCGTTTTCCAAATTTTCATTGTGTGTGAGAAGATTACCCATTGGAATACCAACCCACATTATTTGTTATATTATCTCTGTTCTGTGAAATGTGTGCTTTATGAAGTGTGGAATCTGCTGATGGCAATTATAAGGGTGGTGCCAGGTCTATTCCAACTGGATAATGACATTTTTGGAGTCAGCAGGACTTTAATAGTTCCTGGGAGGGGCAATAAAATCATTCATTTTAATTCAAAAAAGTGGCAAAGAAAACTGAAAAAATGTCTATAATGGCCACTGATTATGTAAACTATTACAAGAACAGCATTTGTTAAATGTAATAGGGCTTGTGTTCTAGAAAGGAGCTATTCTGTTACAGGCATGAAAATTCTTTTTGGCTCTTAAGCACTGTTGTTGTGTAGTTTAGTTCATAGTTATTAAATCAATTTCTTTTCATACAGAAATGTTCTAAGAGTACTCCCATTCTTAAATTCACAAGTTAGATATACTGTACCTGTCTCCACTGTAAATGCTGCCACAGAGAGATATAATTAGAAATCATAAAATTTTCTTTCTGTAATGTGCAGGTGCTACTCAGCTTTATCTTTAATTTTAAAGTAAGTTACATTTCTTCTGTTGCATCCTTAATAGTGTCAATATGTTTACAGTTTGATTAGTGATAACTGCTTGTTTTTAATACAGATAAACAAAAAAAATACTATTAATTTGAGGAACTGATATGGAAAAAAACAAGGGCCTATCACTTTTTAACCCAGAAGACCTTAACATTTGTTTTAACAGAATCAAGATGCAACTTGGGTGCTATATTTACTGTAACAGTGCTCTGTGTTTTATACATTACAACACTCTCTAAAGCCTGCTTTTTAAAGTTTAAAATTTCAGCAATTTAAGACATTTTGTAACAAGAAAGAATATAAAGAAATTAATTTACATATTTATTTCTGGTAGAACTGACTGCTGCAATGTGTTATTCACAAGCTAGTCAAGTCATTCTATTTATACCCCTAAATTAACTGAAAACACTGTTCAAGAATTATTACCAGAACTGGAAAGTATAAACACATAATTTCTGTTCTTAAGTCATTACATGGCTTCCAGTTTAACTTAGGTTGATTTCAAAATACTTCTTTTAAAATATAAGGTTTTAAAATAGCCTAGGAGCTTATAGTACTTACCTGAACTTATTACTCATACCACAGTACACACTATGATCTCAAGATGCTGGTCTAGTGAAGATTTCAAGGAATAATACAACAACAGCTTGCTTTCAGCTACAGGGTCCAAATCTTTGAAAGGACTTGCCTGCTTGTGTAAAAGGTGGTCCTCAGTCTCAGCATTTAATTCCTGTCTGAAAACTCATTACTTCGGCTTAGTGTACCCTGATTAGAGCTGCTGGCCAACTAACTTTGTTAGTCGTTTTTCAAAAAAATATATGTTTGACAATTTCTATGAACTCCAACTGTACTATTCTGTTTCTTTTCTCAGTATTACGCTGTGGTAGTTGGTGCCACTCCTATATTGCTAAACTGCTAATCCTATCCATGTAAAGAAAGATAGGCAGATTTTAAATCCCAATAATGCAAAGAACATGAACTTAAACTCTAGAGTTTGTGTGAGGCCAGTTTGCTAGAGGTTTGACTTTGTGTGCTAAAACTGACTAGGGACCCCGACAGGTTTAATACCTCCATGAATTCTGTTTACTGGTAGTTTTGTTTACCACTTCTTCGATAACAACTGGGGGGTATTTTTCGTACATGGATTAATCGTTTAGCCGGATGTAATTGTTGACGATTTGGCCTGATCCTGGATCTGTCAGTTTTTCAAAACTCTTGCTGGAAGTGTTGTCATAGCAATATAGCAATACATCCTAATCCTCAAACCTGCTCGGAGCAGGTTTGTTCTACGTAAACAAGGATTAGTTTACACGCGTAATCAGTGACGGTGCGTGGAAGTCATCCAGTCATGTCTTCGCCGTTTATGAATGAGTGACCAATTGATATTGGTGCGCAAATTATACAAAGATAATTTCATATAGAGAGGGTTTTGTGCGATCGGCAAGATCCTTTATTGCTCCCGGAGGAAATTCTTTTCGAAAGATACCGCTTTAGCCGAGGGGGAATATTGTACCTCGAAGATTTATTAGCACCTTATATTCAAAGTCAAACTAGGCGAAGTCAGGCTCTCACAGCCACACAGACAGTATGCATTGCTTTGAGGTTTTTTACAAGCGGCACTTTTTTATATACTGTAGGCAATGCAGAAAATCTAACTAAAAGTGCAGTTTGCCAGGCAATTTGTAAAATCTGTTTGGCTCTGAAATATTTCCTTTGGGTTTTCATAGTGTTTCCAGGCCACCTGCGTGTGCAGACAATAAAAGAGGCGTTTCATGCCATTGCAGGTAGGTAATATACAGGCTAAAACACCCACAGTTCCATAAAGAATCCCACAATCAGCCTAACATTCTCATTACCCAGGATTTCCAAATGTGTTTGGGGCTCATGGGACTGATCAGAGTGGAGTTTGATCAAACATTATTTGGAAAATGTACCTCTCCTCCTGATGAATAATCAGACACAGTGTCTTCATCAAATATTTGACCTTCGTCAATATCTCGTTGGTCAGACACAGGTTCAAGGGATATGACATTCCCTGCAACTGACCCAACAAAAAAAGAGCGCTATATGGAACATACCTATGGCACACATTGAGGACAAATATATGCAATGACCATCCTTTACCTGAAATGAAGTGACCACTGCATCCTGCCACTGGTTCTGAGGAGGAGCTTCCCCCTGGAATGCCCTCAAGTAACAGGGCGATGGGCATTTTGCTGGAGAGCCAACTCTTCTGCAGGGGTTAGGTCTGGACCACGTGGACCTCCACCTGTTTTTTGCTTGTCTGCCTTCTTATTAGCTTTAAAATTAATGTTTTTTATATTATGATTATTTATGTCAACAATTCTTTAAATAGTTATATACCAATATTTACCAGTTTGAAGTATATTCTTGTACTTCACTTTAACCTGTTCCCATGTTCTCCTTGTGCTCACGTTTGATCTGGAATTATGACATATTGAATAATAATTAATCTGACACATAGGAAATGAAACGCTGCATTCAGTAAGTACAATGCACACTACTTAGCGTTTAATTTGTCGGCCACTTTTTGCCAGCCGTCTTTTCTGGTCTAGGCTGCTTTTGCAGAGTTACCCCTTGTGCATATTAAATCTTGAAATTCTTCATGTCCTTCGAATAAAAGGTTTTGCACCGTGTGTGTGAAAAAAAAAATGCGCCCGTTCTTACGTCATTTAGTTACAGCCTATCAAAGACTTGCTGATCATGTTTTCTAGACTCAATATATATGGGCTTTTCACTCAGCGCAGGCGCGCGCATTCATCTTGTATGATTAGATCCAGCTAGACTAATCTAATACATGGCTGCGTTTGAAAAACCGACCTATCCCGGATGAGTGTCACTGGCATTAACTTACCCAAGATGAGGCACCTGATCATGGATGATTTAAGCGACGTACGAAAAATACCCCCCGGTCTTATAGTATAGTAATAATAACAGCAATTAAATTCTGGGTCTATAGTTTTTTGTAACCAATTTTGGAAATTGGTTGGTTTTACTATATGTTCAAACTAATTATGTATCCATGTTTGAAAGTGACGTATTGTTTAATTCTTTTGGCCATTATTTTATAGCTGGGTACATGTGCAATCTTTTTGATATTTGATGAAGAGCACAAAGATAAATTACATTCAAATTGAACAAGGTATAATTCTTAAAATTACACCTTTATGTAAGTAGTATTAGGGTGTTGTACCGTGTTAGCCATTATGAATGTAGAGAAAAGCCAAGCAAAATGACACCTTTTATTGGCTAACTAAAAAGATTACAATATGCAAGCTTTCGAGGCAACTCAGGCCCCTTCTTCAGGCAAGATGTAATACAGAAACTGGAGTTCTCTATGTTTATATACACACTCTAGGACAAGATACAACATTGGTAAATCTTTAAATGAGAAATTTTAAATGTAAAAAATTAATAGATTCATTCAGGCTAGGGTTAATTTAACAAGAGAGAGAAGGAAAGTAATGTGCTGGGAAGATCTATTTTTGCAGGCTGGAGCACAGGCAGGTTATTTGAAATGTTGAGAGCCACAGAAGGAGGCACTGAACCAGAAACCTGTAGTTTAAAGTCCAGTGCTTTATCTACTACACAATCCTCTCTATCAAAGTTCATATCCTACTTAAGATGCTATATTTTATTTATTATTTTATACATGTTTAATTATTTTCAATTAAGTTCAACCTATTTACACAGTGTGCATTTCTCATGGACAATCTCATTGTGCTGTTTACATTTACTATAGAAATTTGATACTATTAAAATATACCACAAAATAAAACATTTTACCAAAAATGAAAATGAATACCCATATATTCTATACATTTTAGCTAGATGTTTATGGTGCGTATAATAATCACATAATAATCTTATATTTAAGAAAATTTTGTATGTTTAAATATATTAAGTAAGTTAAGCTAAGACAAAACCAGGAAAAGATATTCAATCAACATAATGTATATTATAATTAAATACAATTCTGGGGGGCGGCACGGTGGCACAGTGGGTAGCGCTGCTGCCTCGCAGTTGGGAGACCTGGGGACCTGGGTTCGATTCCCGGGTCCTCCCTGCGTGGAGTTTGCATGTTCTCCCCGTGTCTGCGTGGGTTTCCTCCGGGCGCTCCGGTTTCCTCCCACAGTCCAAAGACATGCAGGTTAGGTGGATTGGCGATTCTGAATTGGCCCTAGTGTGTGCTTGGTGTGTGGGTGTGTTTGTGTGTGTCCTGCGGTGGGTTGGCACCCTGCCCGGGATTGGTTCCCTGCCTTGTGCCCTGTGTTGGCTGGGATTGGCTCCAGCAGACCCCCGTGACCCTGTTTGGATTCAGCGGGTTGGAAAATGGATGGATGGATGGACAATTCTGGGGCTTAACATCATTAGGCCAACTAGCTGTACAGCTGCTACATGGGAATTCCATCATGTACAGTATATTATAGTGCAGGCTAGAGTCCATTATATTACTGGAATATGGCAGAGGTCTTCTGCTGTATCTGTCATTGGTGATGCCGAGGTCCTCTATATGATGTAAGAAATCTGTTCCAAAGTCGTGGGGAGTAACTTGCAAGACAAACATGCAAAGTAGTTAAAGGAAATCACAATGATTGGCACAACTATTAAAAAAAGCAATCTGAGCAGTCTTACTAACAGCTCTAACTGGAAAATATTATGCTGAAATAAGGGATTTTCTGTCCTGATGTAAATGCCAAATCATGTATTTATTTATTCTGTTTTTAAGAGTACTTTAACAAAAAAAAAGCAACTGGAAATGTCTGAAAAATGTTGAAGAAAGTTTTTATTTGGAAAAGACTGGTAGGCAAAGTTCATTCTATCATTTTTTAGTCATTTCAGTTATAATCTGTCAAAATAAATTAACATGTGCATTGATTAAGCAAGGGTTGAGGTTAGATTTTTAGTTTTAAGTTAAGTATAAATCCTCTAACACTCAGTCCATGTATTTTTGTACATTGGTTTTGCGATTAAGAGAGAGATTGATGTCCTGTAAGGTAAACAATACACCACCCTGGTTTGCTCCTGTTCATTTATTTTTAAGACACAGTTCTTCCAAAATGAATTTTTGTTTAAAGTTTCACATATGGGTTGCCATGTGAGTCATTTTTGCAAAGCACAGCAGTTTAATTTGAAGTAGCAGGTATTTATTTTGAAAAAACTTAAATAATGAAGAAAATTCTTTTACATACATTTTCCGTTGAATGTGTTTTTAGTCATTAGCTGTACAGTAAACCCTCGTTTATCACGGTTAATCTGTTCCAGACTCTACCGTGATAAATGAATTTCTGCGAAGTAGCATTCTTTATTTATAAATCGAATATTTTCACAGTTAGAGCATAGAAAACCTGTTTATGGCCTTCTAAATACGTTTTTTAACATTATTAGAGCTCTCTAGACATGAAATAACACCCATTAGTCAAAAGCTTAAACTGTGCTCCATGACAAGACAGAGATGACAGTTCCGTCTCACAATTAAAAGAATGCAAACATATCTTCTTCTTCAAAGGACTGCGCGTCAGGAGCAGAGAATGTCAGAGAGAGAGACAGAGAGAGAGAAAAGCAAACAATCAAAAATCAATAGGGCTGTTCGGGCTTTTAAGTATGCGAAGCACCGCCGGACAAAGCAGCTGCAAGGAAGGCAGCAATGTGAAGGTAGTCTTTCAGCATTTTTTAGAGGAGCATCCGTATCCTCTAGGCCAGTGTGCGAACTGCCCCTCTGCTCACACCCCCTCCGTCAGGAGCAGAGAATGTTTGCTTTTCTCTGTCTCTCTCACTCTCTCTGACAATCAAAAATCAATACGTGCTGTTCAGGCTTTCAAGTATGCGAAGCACCGCGTGGGAAGCATATCGTATATCATTGACGAGTTTTATTTAATACATAATACATGCCTCTGGTTGGGTAGCTTCTCAGCCATCTGCCAATAGCGTCCCTTG
The DNA here is from genome assembly GCF_900747795.2 of Erpetoichthys calabaricus. Taxonomy (NCBI): domain Eukaryota; kingdom Metazoa; phylum Chordata; class Cladistia; order Polypteriformes; family Polypteridae; genus Erpetoichthys; species Erpetoichthys calabaricus. The sequence goes on from NC_041394.2 coordinate 89,862,873, forward strand.
TATGAAATCAACTGGGCAAACCAACTGAGGAAGCATGTACCATAAATTCAAAGACCCATTGTCCGCAGAAATCCGCAAACCAGCAAAAAATCTGTGATATATATTTAGATATGCTTACATTTAAAATCCGCGATGGAGTGGAGCCACGAAAGTCGAAGCGCGATATAGTGAGGGATCACTGTATATATATTGGACCATATAACACACTTAAATATAATGATCTTAAGGAATGGCAGGCAGCCAGTACCTTCATACTTAGTAAATGGGCATAACACACTCCTTAAAAGTGATACCTTTAAAATCCAGACATTGTGGTGGCTGCCTGAAAGGTCTACTGCAACCCTGGAAGATCAGGAAAACCATGAACTCCAGAGGCGTCTAGTTATTTAACCTGATTCCCTTTACAGGTAAGGTAATCCACTCAAAGCAACCATGTTATTCTGTTATATATTTGTACCTTTTGTGAAAGTGCTTGTTTGATATTTGGACTTCAGTCTTCACACATTATACACAAAAACATGAAAAAAGTTTGTCTTTTAGGTATGTGTTCAACATTTCTTGCATTTCCTGTCATCCTACACTTACATAGATCTTTGTAGACACTGAACACACATGAAATGCATGTGTTCAAAATAACGATATATTATTTACACTATACAGCTCTAGGTACTACCTCACTCCCTGATAAACAAGGCTTGAGCTGGGAGAGCATTTTGGTTATGGTGTATGGTAGACATACAGTAATCCCTCCTCCATTGCGGGGGTTGCGTTCCAGAGCCACCCGCGAAATAGGAAAATCCGCGAAGTAGAAACCATATGTTTATATGGTTATTTTTAGAATGTCATGCTTGGGTCAGATTTGCGCAGAAACACAGGAGGTTGTAGAGAGACAGGAACGTTATTCAAACACTGCAAACAAACATTTGTCTCTTTTTCAAAAGTTTAAACTGTGCTCCATGACAAGACAGAGATGACAGTTCTGTCTCACAATTAAAAGAATGCAAACATATCTTCCTTTTCAAAGGAGTGCAAAGCAAGCAGTCAAAAAAAAATCAATAGGGCTTTTTGGCTTTTAAGTATGCGAAGCACCGCCGGTACAAAGCTGTTGAAGGCGGCAGCTCACACCCCCTCCGTCCGGAGCAGGAAGAGATAGAGAGAGAGATAGAGAGAGATAGAGAGAGACAGATAAAAAAAATCAATACGTGCCCTTTGAGCTTTTAAGTATGCGAAGCTCCGTGCAGCATGTCCTTCAGGAAGCAGCTGCACACAGCCCCCCTGCTCACACCCCCCTACGTCAGCGCAAGAGAGAGAGAGAGAGAGAGGGAGAGAGAAAGTAAGCTGGATAGCTTCTCAGCCATCTGCCAATAGCGTCCCTTGTATGAAATCAACTGGGCAAACCAACTGAGGAAGCATTTACCAGAAATTAAAAGACCTATTGTCCGTAGAAACCCGCGAAGCAGCGAAAAATCCGCGATATATATTTAAATATGCTTACATATAAAATCCGCGATGGAGTGAAGCCGCGAAAGGCGAAGCGCGATATAGCGAGGGATCACTGTAGTGTGTTAGCTCTTCATGGCATATACTCTAATATTTTGGAGTAAAATATACTTCTAAACTTGATGGATTGGGTATTTTTAGACTCCTTTCCAGCCTGTACAAACCAGAACAAATTACATCCAACATTGTTGGAATATTTTGCAATGTTGCACGTTTTATTTTTTTTTAATTGTTGTGACAGATTTGTGACAAACAATACAATCTTCTGGAAGTATTTTCTTGTGGTTGTGTTGCAGCTTTGCCTAGTGAAGCCTCAACTCTGGACATTCCCTGTAGTACAACAGCAAGACTTTGGGAGTATCAATTTACTTATCCTCTATTCAGGCTCTCTTACTACTTAACAAAACAAAGTGCAAGAGAAGATTTTGTTCCTTTCATAAGCTCATATATGACATAAGAGGTGTTGAGAAGATGTGTCAGAATAATAACATAAAATTGCACAAATGGATAACCAGAAGGTCCATTTGTAACTGTGCCCACTGTAATCACCATGTGGCTTATTGTGATAAAGTGAAGTCCGCAGCTGACTGGCATTTTAATAAACAATCACCAGACTCGCGTCTTCAGGCAGGGGCATGGTTGTGTGGCGAAAGCATTCCCATATGTGGTGTCATTATAAATGATTTTGGGTGGAAATACGCTAATTGTTTCTACAGAATTTTCCAATTCTTGCCAGAGTGTTTTAACATATCATAAAGTATTTTAACCCAATTTTCTAACCACTTGTGATAGAATCGTACACCCACTTTAACACTAGAATCCCTGAAGCCTACGAAAAAACTCGTAATCACGTGCCACCTTAAATTAGTTGGCACCTCTCCATTAGTGTCTTTAGTTTTGCAAATGTGTCGATCAGCACGAGCAGCCTGCTATTCCTTTCCCACCACCGACACAGCACAAGTCGCAAAGAAGATTCTCAGAGCTCAAGTCTGTTTATCTGGGTGTGAGGTGCCTGGAATTGTATAGGGTAAATAATATATCATTATTTGGAATATATACAGTTTAATTTATGTTCCATGTCTACAACGATCTATGTAAATGTAGGATGACAGGAAATGCAAGGCAGGAATTAGTGAACACATAACTAATACAGAAACATTTTTCATGTTTTAGTAATAATTGGCAAAATGTAGACATGAAGTGTATAATGTGTGAAGACTGAAAAAAAATGCTAACTTTTACAAGTACCATAAATTTACACCAGATGTTACAGATTCAAATCAAAAGTATGTTTTTATTATATAATAATAAAAAATAGCAGTTCACTATTCAAAATTGTAAATGTTGGAGAACCCGAGAATCGAACCCACAACCTCTTGATTATGAGACAGCAGTTGTTACCACTGCACCAACCAAACAGACATATCTACTTTGTACCCTGAGCCAATTTCTTTTTCTATGGTTATATTTCTGAATAAAAACGAACTTGTTCTGTTACACTTGTACCTATTGTGAAAGTGTTTATTTGATATTTGGACTTCAGTCTTCAAACATTATACACTTCATGTCAAAATTTTGTCATTAGTACTACAACATGAAAAAAGTTTGTCTTAGTTATGTGTTCAACATTTCTTGCCTCACATTTCCTGTAATATTTACATAGATCGTTGTAAACATGGAACACACATGAAATGCATGTGTTCAAAATAACATATATTATTTACCCTATGCAACTCCAGGCACCTCACATCCAGATAAACAGACTGGAGCGGGGAGAGCTTTTTGTTTAACTAGAGCTGTGTGGGTGGGGGGATGGGATAGCAGGCTGCTTGCTGCTTCTGCTGATCGACACATTTAGAAAACAAAAGATGCTAATGGAGAGGTGCAAAGCAATTTAAAGGTGGTCTGGGATTACAGGTTTTTTTCTTGTGTTAAATGGACCCAGTGCTAAAAAATCCCAAATGTGCTGAACTGATATTTAAGGGTGAAAATTTGAGCAAAATCAGGTATTTAAGCTTATAATTAGAGATTTCATCACAAATTTCTACTTGACAGTTCATACAGGGCAAACAACAGCATTCTTACTTCATTACAAAATGTGACAGTTTTTCCTATGGCATAACAAAAAAAAGGCTTCACTGTGAAAAACTCAAAATTCCTATAACATGTCCCAAGTGCCATTTTTCTGCAGATCAAACATGTTTGCACCTTTTGCCACAGCTATTTTGCAGCTCATTTACAACTCATTCATAGCCATTCTTATTGTTAATCTGCAATATTTCTTGTCATAGGTGATAGCTTTCTACTTTTGGAGCTCTAACACATCTGTCCATTACTACCTATTTGCTGTTCTCTTTCTCTTTTGTTCATCAAAAAGGGCAGGCAACATATATAGGTTTATGTGGCTCCCACTCAAATTTGGGACAAACTACATTAAGAAAGACACAAGAAAGAAATTTAGAAGGAAGAAAAGATAAATGTTTTACAAAACTGAAACATGCAGAAGGGTGATAATGATACTAATGTAATTGTAAAGCAATTTAACCAATTTACGGTAAATGTAACTTAAGCACCGGAATATATTTCAAACCTTGGTGTAAGAGCCAATCATCGAATATTTAATGTTAATGCTAGAATTGCTTACTTTCAATAATAGAATACCAGTTTCTTATAGTTACTTACTTAATTACTTTACCCCCTGTAAGTTAACAAGAGAACTTCCTTTGCTAAATCTGTAAAACTCAGTGCTAATTAAGCCAGTTAGGAAATATTCTCATTGCTAGCATGGGCCATCAGATAAATTTGCAAATAGCAGACCATTATATGGCTTTCAGACCATTTCGATATGAACATTTGAAAATACGACTGTATGACCAAATTTAAAGAAATGTAACAACATAAATAAGCCTTAAACAGAACTTTTCTTAAACAAGAACTTTTCCTTCCTTTAAACTTGTTTTCTTGGTTTTTTGTGTCAACTGTTTTGTTTTGAACTTTACTAAAACTTTTAAAACAAAGATATTACAGTATATGAAAACGCATCACACTATTGCCAGAACTGCCCTATGAAGAATACTAAAACCTGACATCAGTTGAGCTAAGCTACCAGAATTCTTTTGGAGTTTCAGATTTGGTGCTTTAGGTTATTTTTCCTGTGAAGTCCTTTAGCTTCTGTATCCACTGTTGAACTTACTACATTCTTGCAAGTATGACTATATTGACTTATACAAAGAAACCAGTGGTTTATATAATATGATTCAGACAGTACATTTTATTTTTAAAATCTACTAGGTTCTAATAATTAATTTTTTTATTGTTATTATTAGTGCATTGCATATATTCAAGCATTCAAGCAACACATTGATTACATCTTCATGAAAGCAATGCTTTGCTCATTTATTTAATGCTTGAAATGCATGTCAGGTGTAATGTATGATTTCTAGTGTTCACCTGCAGTTTTGATGTTTATCAGTTGATCAACTTGCTTAATCTCTTTGATCACAGAACTCAAGAGATTTTTTTTTCTCATTTTCCTTTAATCTGCTTTTTGCATTTGTAAAAAAGAAGAACCTTGATTTTAGTGTACTTCATAATTTTGCATATATATCAAACAAAACACTTCTGCTTTAGGTACTCCTTCACTATGCTAAAGATATTTTTCAGACATCAATCTTGTTTAGTTGGGAGGCAAGTCAAATTGTAGCATCTGAGGAGCGTAATCAAAAATGTTTTGTTGAAAATCTGCACAGAGCTCAATACATATGGAGAGGAATTAGAATCAGGGATTACTTGTGCTGTTTTGTCTTATTTCTAAAAATATCTAAAATGAACAGAAAATCTCAGTTCTGTTTTTAGAATGAAATTCAGAGGTTAATGGTTGGATACTTGGAATAGAATGACTAAATTTCCACATAATACCTTTAAACTTTTAGTTATGACAAACTGTGAACATATACGCAAGAATATTTCTGAAACTGAATTATCTTTACCTTTTTGTGCACTGCAACATCATCTATGGTTTATTTAAAAAATGATTCTTAAGAGTCTCTCCTGATGAATGTCCAAGGATGCTTGTTGTATTAATTTGGCTGCTTAAATCTGCCCTGCTTCTTTACATGTACAGTATATTGGTTTGCATTGGCTTGTTGACTCTTGCCATTGTTCATTAGTAGTGCCTTCTTTGTGCGTTTACACGCTGTCTTTTTTGATGTAGATTTCTTTTAGTATCATACAGTATAACATAATAATGGACTTGGCTGACACCTTCATTGGAGGTAACTTACAAGTACAGTAGCAGTATGACTGTTTACTTTCAGTATACTCTTTAAATATAGGACACAAGTAGATTACATGACGTGCTTTGGGTCAGACAGTGAATCAGAGGCAAGAACTAAACTTGCAGCCTGGGGTATTAAAGTCCAATTCTTTACCCAGAACAAGGCAGTGACTCACGTAGTATAAAGATGTGCAGTTTTGTGGACTGATTACTAAGCGTGAGTGTGGGTGTATATGCTGTGTTACACAATGGATTGTCACCATGGCTTCTTTTTTTAAATCTGCTGATGCTGAATGCTAGGAGTCAACATGTAGAAACCCAACCCCAGGATGTCACATTTTGTTTCTTTTATTAAGCATATGTTAGGTTGTAATGGTTTTGTTATTTTGTTATACACATACATATGAATATCTATCCATCCATCCATCCAGTGTCCAACCTGCTATATCCTAACTACAGGGTCACGGGGGTCTGCTGGAGCCAACACAGGGTGCTAGGCTGGAAACAAACCCCGGGCAGGGCGCCAGCCCACCGCAGATATCTATATATATGTATATATTTATATTATATATTATATTTTGTCACTAATGTGCAAAAGTGTATAATTCTCCAGGCTCATCTGTGGTATGCAATACCACTCCTGGTCGAGAGGGGGCACTGGCACTAAATATGTCCCCTTCTATTCCTGCTGCAGTACTGAGAAGACATCCAGTGATGGCAATTGACTATAAATCCTGAGGTCACAGGAAGGAGGCATCATATTGTGAACAGAGCTCACCTCCGGACGGAGCTCCTAGCTGGCAGCTGAAAAGAACAGATTACAAAGCCTGACAGCTGCTTTATTTGATTTTAGAGTTTTGTGTTTCGTTTTGTACACAGAACATCTACTTTTGTTTGCTCTATTTTTAGTTAGACTAAACAGGGATGATCGGGTTGGCATTCCAACATTTCTACGTGGAATTAGCAGTTATTCCCTAGATCATTATGTATATATATTAGAGCCGTCCAACTGTCCCTTATGCACATGCACATGACTATATATATTATATATATACACATTTTGTAAGATTTAGGACTGTTTTTGTATTACAGTAATCCCTCGCTATATCGCGATTCGACTTTCGCGGCTTCACTCTATTGCGGATTTTATATGTAAGCATATTTAAATATATATCTCGGATTTTTCGCTGGTTTGTGGGTTTCAGTGGACAATGGGTCTTTTAATTTCTGGTACATGCTTCCTCAGTTGGTTTGCCCAGCTGATTTCATACAATGGACACTATTAGCAGATGGCTGAGAAGCTACCCAATCAGAGCATGTATTACGTATTAAATAAAACTCCTCAAATATATTGTGAAAACTGGGGCTGTTCGCAGCCCTAGAGGATACGGCTGCTCGTCTAAAAAACGCTGAAAGACTACCTTCACATTGCTCCCTTCCTTGCTGGGCTTACTTGTGGTTACTTTGTTGCGCGATGTGCTTCCCACACGGTGCTTTGCATACTTAAAAGCTCAAACAGCCCTATTGATTTTTGATTGCTTTTCTCTCTCTCTCTCTTGCTCTGACATTCTCTGCTCCTGACGGACGGGGTGTGAGCAGGGGGTCTTTTTGCACCCCTAGAGGATATGGACGCTCGTCTAAAAAATGCTGAAAGACTACCTTCACATTGCTCCTTTCCTTGTAGCTGCTTTGTCAAGCGACATGCTTCCCACACGGTGCTTCGCATACTTAAAAGCCCAAAAAAGCACCAGCATTGATTTCTGATTGTTTGCTTTTTTCTCTCTCTCTCTCTGACATTCTCTGCTCCTGATGCACAGTCCTTTGAAGAGGAAGATATGTTTGCATTCTTTTAATTGTCATCTCTGTCTTGTCATGGAGCACGTTTAAACTTTTGAAAAAGAAACAAAGGTTTGTTTGCAGTGTTTGAATAAAGTTCCTGTCTCTCTACAGCATCCTGTGTTTCTGTGCAAATCTGTGACCCAAGCATGACAATATAAAAATAACCATATAAACATATGGTTTCTACTTCGTGGATTTTCACCTTTCACGTTGGGGCTCTGGAACACAACTCCCGCAATCGAGGAGGGATCACTGTTTACCTATAAATGTGTTGTGAGCAGGTACTGACAGAAGAGCTCTGTATAAGAATAAACAAAATTGAATTCAACTGTCATTTTTTCTGTATACAAGGGTCATTTGATAAGTTTGGTAAATTTCTATGAGATGACGCTACTATTCATTTGGTGACATCATGGCTAGCAAGTGTCACTCTTCAAACTGTGCCAGGACAAATTTTAGCCAGAAGTGACACTTTGTTTACGTTCTACAGTCATTTATTTCTTTCCCCAAAAACTGTGCTTAATTTGCTTTTTTGCCATACTTATGAAATGACCATAATATTGTGTTATAATCATTGAATGAGAAAATTTCCAATCAGGGTGTAATTGTTTTAAGTGGATTTGCAACAACAGATGTGTGTCATAAAAGTAGACTACACATCATTTATTCAAACCTAGAAACCATAACAAGCAGTTTACTTATTAAACTAAAGTAAATAGCAGAAATACTGTACACAGAGCGTGTTGAATAGAGAAATATAATTAGGCAACTAAAAATTAGATATAAGTCTTTGGGATGTGCCAGAAAAGTGATCTGGACACCAAATAAAGTGTAGTCTCTTTGTGGACAGTGCCCAAGTTATCATTCAAACCTGGGGCTTACGGCTTCCTGCATCTGCAAGGCAGAAATGCAGACTACAGTGTTCCAGCTCAAATACTTTGCCAGGACTGTCACCAGTAATGTATCATATTTCTGCTAACACCCACTCAGATTTTTCATAATCTTTTCACAATTTATAAGGCTATAGATAAGCTGTATATTTGCTGAGCTTAAACAGCATTTATTACCATAGACTGCTTGGGCGATGTGGACACATAGATAAGCCAACCTTTCTTACATAAGATTAATGATACTTTTATGCTTTGATTGGTCATTTGCATACAGTAAGTGAATCATTTATGCTAGATTTTCTGTTTATTAATTTTTCATACAGTTTAATTTTTGTGTAAATAGGAAATAAGAGTTGCTTAAAATTACAGTGATACTACACATAAATTCTGAATGAGTGCATTTGCTTTTAACTAATTCCTTTATTAAAAGAAATTCAAAAAGCCACGTTTTAATTTTGTAGACGTCACAGTGAATATTTACCACTGGTACTGAAATCTTTAGCAGAATATTCCGAGAGTGCTGCACATAAATTTGCAACATTTTCACATTTTTAGATTTTTTTTTATCATCTTAACACTTTTGTTTTTGATTTTTGGCTACATTTTGTGTTTACTGTGTCTTCCATTGAAAATGTCATAGACGCAATAATACTGTATGTGGGATGCTTTAACATACGCAGCTGACAGAATTCAGGTAACTGGACAAATCCTTAAAGTCTTGTCATGCTGAACAGAAGTGCTGTGTATTCTGGGAAAGCTTAAAGTCAAAGCTGGATTCAAAGTATTCAGACAGACAGATCTTTATTTGTCCCAAGGGAATATTTGGCTTTTTACAGGAGCTCAATGAATAAATAAATATTTTACCAAACAACAACAAATCTGTCTGAAATACCCCCCCAGAAAAAATCAAAAGAAAGAAAAACTTCTGACTTGGCCTAAGATAAAAAGAGCAGTTAATATTACAGTGAATCATTATAAAGGTGTATGGCCAATGGTATAATCTAATTGAGAAGATAACTATTACATTCCAAAGAAATAGGTGATATAGAAATGTGACCAGACTAGATTTCTACTTCATTGTGTAAACCTGCTTTAGAATTACTTTTCTACATACCGTATAGATGGTTTTGTAAGGAGACGTTATGCTGAATGGGAAAGTGTCATGGAATGAGTGATGATCTGTTAAGCCTACTTCATAGGGTGCTGTGGCCTTAAGGTAAATGTGAGGGGAAGAATGGAGTAATGTTTAGAAGAGATAGGGCTCCCATAATTGTGTTTAATATTACTCTCATATGCAAAAAGAAAAAAAAAACTTTTAAAAGGTTTTACAGCCTTCTATTAATTACACCGCATGTAATATTTATAGAAGTATATTTAAAAACCACATAAATAAGCAATCAAGTGGGGTCCAATGCGAGGCAGCAATGCTACCCTCTGAACCACCTTACCACTTGTAAAAGTGGACCTAATATTACATATTATGAACATTTCAGTTTGATAATTAACAAAAAAGGAAATCTTCATTGAAAGTATATTGTAAGAGCCAATCTTGAAAAGTCAATGCTTTAATTTAAACTCATATTAGTATGTGCTTAATTTGAAAAGAATACCATTTTCTTTCATAGCCATAGACAATGGTATAGTCTTTTACCCCCTGTAAGTTAATATGAGGTAGAACTTTCTTGCTATATCTACAATACAGTGTGTTAATTGAGTCACTTGTTGTTTCGAATAGGTCTCAGTGCCAGTTGGAAGTGAAAGACCCATTTACAGTATGAAAATAGGATGGGCATACAGTTTTCTGACTGTTTAGAAATGGTTCAAATGTATGAGAGAACTTAAAGAAGCAAACAAGATAAAGCCTTAAACAGAACTTTTTTTCTTGCAATATCAATCTTTTCTCTATTTGTGTGTGAACTGAAGATATTTTGTCTGTGGAATCATTTCAACATGTCAAGCTTTTTCCAGAATCCCAAGAAGCATACTGAAGCTGCAAAACTTTGATAATTTTGGGCAAACATAGCTGGATGCATTGTATAAAAAAAAAGGATGCTACACATGCAACTGTTTGTTCGTTTAGCCTATGTCAGTTGGTGAAGGCTTTTTTCTCAGTGAGTGGCTTGCACATGCAAATAAGTATTTCACTGTACTATGTAGACATGACAGTAATCACACATTGTAATAGAAAGCATAAAGATAAATGGTTGGGGCAATGAATGGTGTTCCCTGTATACTGATGCACAAAAATACCCCAAAAAACGCTAACAATATAGGTGTTTTCAGATGGGAGTCTCTGACCAGACTGTGGAAAGATGGTGTTGGTTATGAGGTTGATGAGCAAATAAATAAAACAATTACATAAATAAATAGGTAGTTAAGTACATATATAAATAACTACATGCAGACAATATGGTCTGAACACACACCAGAATGGATAAAAAGGAAGAAATTTTAAAAGGAAGAAAACTTATGATTTGGCAGTCCTAGTCACAGTAAGCCATTAAGCATGCATGTTGCTGTTGGTATAAAGGAGCCCCAGCAGCATTTCTTGACACATTTCTGCTGAATAATTCATTGGTGGATGGTAGTCAGCGTTACTGTGTCAGAGCAACACTGTCCAGCATTGTTCTTAATGGAACTCAGTTTTGTTCTAAATTTCTCCTTTACTGCTACCTCCAGGGTCCAGAGTGCATTCTATAATTAAGCTTGCCCTTTTAATTAGCTAGTTGATTCAGTGGGCCTTTCTTTCTCAGCCCAGCACACCATAAGGTAGACCATTACAGAATTATAGAAGACACAAAGAATGTCACTTCCCACGTTAAAGAAACACAATCTCCTGAGGAAAAACAGCCTGCTCTTCCCTTTCTTATATAGTTCCTCTGTTTTCCGAGACCAGTTCAACTTGTCATTAATGTGGACCCCCCCCCAAATACTTGTAGGAGTGGCCCACCTCTACATCCATTCCTTGAATAGTGACTGGACATCGAGGCTGTTTGGTGCAGTGAAAGTCAATAACCAATTTCTTGGATGTGGTTATGTTAAAATGAGGGAAATTCTTTTTGCACCAAGAATCAAACTTTTCCACCTGACTCCTATAACTCTGTCTCATCCCCTTTATCAATACACCCTATAAGTGCAGACTCGTCTTGAAACATCTACAAGTTGTTTGGGAAAACAAGAGGCTTTCTCTTTCTTTCCAGTCCCAAAGGTATCACATCCTAGTGAGCTGAATGACTTCCGGCCTGTCACTCTGACGTCGCATGTGATGAAGACCATGGAACGGCTGCTGCTTCACCACCTGAGGCCACAGGTCCGTCACGCCCTCGACCCTCTGCAGTTCACATACCAGGAGGAGGTGGGAGCGGAGGTTGCCATCATCTACATGCTACACCGATCCCTCTACCGCTTGGACAGAGGTAGTGGTGCTGTAAGAATTATGTTTCTGGACTTCTCTAGCGCTTTCAACACCATCCAACCTCTGCTCCTTAGGGTCAAGCTGACAGAGATGGGAGTAGATTCATACCTGGTAGCATGGATCGTGGACTATCTTAAAGACAGACCTCAGAATGTGCGTCTCGGGAACTGCAGGTCTGACATTGTTGTCAGCAACACAGGAGTGCCGCAGGAGACTGTACTTTCTCCGGTCCTGTTCAGCCTATATACATCGGACTTCCAATACAACTCGAAGTCCTGCCACGTGCAAAAGTTCGCTGACGACACTGCTATCGTAGGCTGCATCAGGAGTGGACAGGAGGAGGAGTATAGGAACCTCATCAAGGACTTTGTTAAATGGTGCAACTCAAACCACCTACACCTGAACACCAGCAAAACCAAGGACCTGGTGGTGGATTTTAGGAGGACCAGGCCCCTCATGGACCCCGTGATCATCAGAGGTGACTGTGTGTAGAGGGTGCAGACCTATAAATACCTGGGAGTGCAGCTGGATGATAAATTGGACTGGTCTGCCAATACTGATGCTCTGTGTAAGAAAGGACATAGCCGACTATACTTCCTTAGAAGGCTGGCGTCCTTCAACATCTGCAATAAGATGCTACAGATGTTCCAACAGACAGTTGTGGCGAGCGCCCTCTTCTATGCGATGGTGTGCTGGGGAGGCAGCATGAAGAAGAGGGATGCCTCACGCCTGGACAAACTGGTGAGGAAGGCAGTCTCTATTGTAGGCATGAAGCTGGACAGTTTGACATCTGTGGCAGAGCGACAGTCATTGAAAAGTCCTGTCAATCATAGAGAATCCACTGCATCCACTGAGCAGTATCATCTCCAGACAGAGGAGCAGCTTCAGCAACAGACTTCTGTCACTGTCCTGCTCCACAGACAGACTGAGGAGATCGTTCCTCCCCCACACTATGCGACTCTTCAGTACCACCCGGGGGGGGGGGGGGGAGGGGTTAAACGTTAACATTATTCCAAAGTGTCTGTCTGTATACCTGCATTGTTATCACTTTTTAATTTAATATTTTATTAGTATGCTGCTGCTGGAGTATGTGAATTTTCCCTTGGGATTAATAGAGTATCTATCTATCTATCTATCTATCTATCTATCTATCTAAGTGACATAACCTCATGTTATATTCATACTGTAGTTGGAGGTGTACAGAATGAAGACATTAGATAATGAGGAGCCTGCCTTCTTTGGAACAGGAACAATGCAGGATGTTTTCCAAAGCAGTGGCATGTTCACAGGCCATTTTAGATGATGTGTTATAAGTTGTTGATGTAGTAGAGATTGTGGGGAGACTGGTCATTAGAAGAAGAGGTAGTAGGAAGGAAAATCTATTAAAAATTGCTTCAAGGAGTTAGCTTTCTCCACAACCCCCTTCTAACACTTCCACCACAGACTATTTGAGTCCTGTAATTATACCCAGTCCATTTTAGAAAGAAAAGTTGGACTTTGGAATGCTTTGTATAGCCAATGTGTTTGTAAATTCCCATAGGAAATGACCTTGAGCTTGTGTGATAATGACTTAGTACCAATTTCTGTTTTTTGAGAAACTGTCTGCTCTTCTAGCAGAAAGAAAGCATTGTGTGTGTGATTAATTTGGGGGAGGAGTGGGTGGGTGACTGATTTTCATTAGACTTTTCTTCTCCTAGTTCAGGTCAGTTTCCGCTTATTTAAAAAATGGAGCTTTAATTTCAGTTGCTGCTGTAGACTCTTAAACAGAGTTTTTTATCCGCTGTTTAACTGGTGGAAATTCTTCAAGACCTTAAATCAGTGTCTTTGCCTGATTAATCACAAGTGAGCCCAGAGCTAATATCGGTCATTCCTTACCTAGCTGTGGTCCTTTAAAGGCACAAAAGGACACTTTTGAGAAGTCTTCTATCGATAATAAACTGGGTTGAAATAGCAAGCAGCAAGCAGATTGTCATTAGAGGTCCCTAGGGTTGAATACACGGGTACAACATTCCTTTCCTTTCAGGGTCTGCTGGAGCCTTTCATGTTAGGTGCACATCAAAAACAAAACTAAATGATAATAAATCAACAACATAATACTCATATAAAAATAAGAAAATATGAACAGACAGAAGAAAAACTGAATTTACACAATAAGACAACCAAAAGATTAAATAAATTAAATGAAATAAAAACAAAACCCAAAAAAAAAAAACTTGAACCATGGTATCTCATAATAAATGTCAGTCCCTTCACATGACAGTATGGATGTGGCCATAAAATCAACTTTCAAATTGGTGATGCCTGTCAGAAAAAACAGCAAGAACATTGCACTGCAATTACATCACAAACATATATAAATCTTTATAACAAGAAATACATAGTTAATATTTTTAAAAAATCCGGAAAGATATTTTATAGATCAAAACTGATATTGTCTCTATTTTATTGCCTACATTTTTCTGACCATTCTTTTGATATTCCATTTAAGTTAGACAGCTAACCTGTTCACCATCCTCTGCAGTTGCGATCCTTGTTCATGTCTGATCTGTGCAGCTTCTGAACACATCCAATCAGTAGCTATCAAACCTTATTTTGCCTACACAAACAGCCATTCCCCATGTTAGAGGCCTATGCCTGTTTAACAGTATAGCTGGCTATTACCAGTCGACAAAACTCCATTTCTGTATGTCTGCAACAACTGGAGAACTCATCAGCTGCATTATGTGACGTTTTTGACTATATGCTGGGCAAAAGTTACTGACTATGCAGTTTCTTCCAGATTACTGTACAAAAAATGTAAATCATTCTGTTCTCACTGATTATGCTTTGGCTTAGTTCCACCAGATTAACACTGCCTGTTTGTCAATTTTCTAGTAATGATCCAATCTTATTGTCTATAATTCTCAGGATCATTTAGTTACCTGACCTCATCCACTCAAAAATAAAAAAGAACTCTGGGATTCAGAGATAATGGAAATATGTATGAGTTTTCATTATGTTTTATTCATTTGTTTGGATCATGACACCTAATAACTCACTTCTGATATCATGACAGAGAGAGAAATCATACTTGGTCATTTCAAGTTCCTAAATGGGTTTAAAAGTCCCATCTTAGATTTAGATATTTTAATACAGACATTGGAAAACTATGACTTTTTGGCCATTAAGATTTAATGTAATAGAAATTAGATTAGAAAGACTGGACTTAAGCAGAATTTTCAAAAGGATTAGCCCATTAAATAACTTCTGGATATACAGTAGTACAGTGATGGCAATCAGAAGCACTACAGAGCAGTAGAGGTGTAAAAAATAGAAGTGACTCTGAGTTCTTTTTAGGCTGAGAAAGATGAGTAACACATACAAACAGAGTCCCAATGTCTGCACGACACAAGCCAAGAGCAACAGCATTGAATTGTTTGTTCTGTTTTTTTTTTTTTAATTCATGTCAGCCGTCTTTGCTCTTTTCTTTGTGTGTATGTTAGAGGAAAAATAAACATACTATATTTTCTGTGGCTTTCCATCATCTTGTTGAATCTCTTTTATCATAGTCTTGGATTTCCACGGGGGCAACCTATTACAGCATGACACAGTTTCTATTTTTGTTCAGAAACTCACGCCATTTCAGAGGTATAGGTTTGAATTATTTTAGTACATTCTACCCAACAGCAGAAAACCAGACTGTGTCTACATATTCTGGAAAATAATACATATACTGATCTTCACTTTTTTATGATATATTTCTGCAGCTATACAAGATTAATCTTATAACATTCATGACAATATTTTCCTTTTACCTCATTTCACAGCTACATTTGATTGCTTCCTGCTGAGCTGAGATAGATTTGTCTGTAATTACAAGTTGTTTGGGAATCACTCACAGTTGGATGGCTACAACTGTATATTTATTTATTTGCAGTGTGTACTAAATCTCCATAGGAAGAGTTTAGGCACATTTGAAACAACTGCTCTCTTAAAGCTCTTGGATTCTGACTTTATTCTAGTTGGAGTTCTTTCAGTTTATAGTTTATATTCCAACCTTTTTTTCCAAAATGTAAACATTTTAAATTTAATTCACTTGTTCTTGTCATTGTTGGGGTCTAGTAAGTTTATGAGCCATAAAGTAATAGTTTGACATGTGACTGATGCATGATGTGCGATGTCAGTGTACCATCCAGTGCTTTATCAGACAAAAATTGGGAGTGAAACTGTATAGTTTTAATGTACTTTGAAAAATATTAGATTTTTTTTTTTTTATTTAGAACCAACATTTTGAAAAAGGAGTATTTTTTTCAATTTAATTAAAAAACATTAACCTGGCTAGAAGAAGAGCAGCTGCACAGGAAAAAGCTGTATCACAGCTAAGATAGCCACACATGAACCTGGCTAATCCAGATCTTTTCTGGCTAAGAGACAGAACAGGTGGCTTTAATTCCCATGAGACATATCTGCATCTGAGTAGGAGGGAGGACAACTATGGAGAGAGGGGGGCATCACCCTAAGTAATTCCTTGCTGGTGACAAATATAATGTTGCATGGTGGTGCCGTACTTAGCACTGCTATGATATCTCACAACTCCATGGAACCTGTGTTTGATTTCTTGTCAGTGGTTAGCCTGCATATACTGCACATTTCCACGTGGACTTTCACTGATGTACATCCACAAACCGGAACTGTTCTTTTACATTTATTATTGAATTTTCCGAGCCTACTTAATCCAATACAGAGTCATGGTGGGCCAAAGCATATCCCATTACCCAAGAAACACAAAGAAGGAATGAAAGCAGCCTTCATGCTCATGCAGTACCTACACTGTGGCATACTGGGGCTGTCATTTCATCTAATCTTCACATCTTTGAGATATGGATGAATACCATTACATGAACTGGTTAATTTAAGTTGACCCAATGTGTATGATTGTGACTTGCAATGCACTACTATCCCTTTCAGGGTTAGCTTCCTTCTTTCTTTTGATGCTACTAAGATACTGTAGGCTTTGGCAATCCTGTGACCTGGTAATGGCTCAGCAAATGGATCAATCAATGCATGTTTCAATGACAGTGAGACCCATAACTAAGTAACTGCTGTACTGAGCACCATCTTTAGAAGGATTTTAGAAGCAGTACACTCCGCTCTCTATAGCTGCTACCGTGTATAAGATTTTGATACTAGAGACTTTACTGTATCGAAAGGACCAACACTGCTGAGGGTTCTTGACAATAAAAGATGTGTTGACCTGGGATGCATGGCATAAATCATTGTGACAAACTAATGTATGTATTTCTCAAAAAATGCATACATTTTAAAATTGTTTATCATTAAGCTATAAACCATTTACACAATGTTCACAATGTGAATTTCTTAAAAAAACAAATCATACATATGAGAGTTATGTAGCTAGTGGTAAGGTCATTGACAGACAATGAAGGCCGAGATTTGAATATACCCCACCTGCAAGTTGCAGAGCCACTGTTTTGGTCGACAACTGCTGTGAACATGTGTAAATATCTTCTGGCAAACAGACCTCTGTGAATAGGGTGATGTTTTTAACCTTGAGCACCTTCACAAAGATGCCTGTAAAAGGTTAAATGGGTTCTGCATAACTTCTGGACACAACTATACCTAAAGAAGACACAAAAGTACCTTAAAATGATGTAACTATTTAATATAAATTATCATAATACATTGAAGAGATGAAATAAAATAATATGTCTAAAAGAACAGAACATCATACTGCCATTCACATGTAAAAAAACATTTTTCCTAACATTATAGCAATGAAAGATAAGACCTTTTTTTGCTTGGGAGAAATTACTTTGAATTTTTGACAAATAAAAGAACTTAAAAAAACTTCACTTGAAAATCCAGTTTATTTGGAATATTTTTGTTCTTTATCCAATAGAATCACCTAACAAGCACGTCAATCACTCTGCTTCTTAGAAGCTTCAAAACTAACATTTACTTTATTTTTCCTAGAATTGTTATAATGCAGCAGCAGCAATTCCATTATTAAGAGGAATGATGTTGAAAAGGTACACTTTGTTCCCTGAGGATGAAAGTGGCTTCTGGTTTCCTAACCTAACTTTATTTTCCAGCTTACTCATTATAAGCAACAGACAGCAACTTTTTATTGTTAATAAATGCTGAATACAACTACTGCAAATATATTTTGCTACTGATAACAGAAACCAAACTTTAAAAATACCCAGACAGAATTAAAAGTTAGGATTAGTATTGAAGAAAGTTGAATATTGGAGATATGTAAACATTCAGAAAAAAAATTCAAATATCTTTGATTTTATGTTTTTTCTTTTTCGTTCTATAAATTATCTGACCATCTAAAAAAATGTTTAAAAAAACTATATACATATATATATATATATATATATATATATATATATATATACATATATAATATATACTATATATATATATACTAGGGTGTTGTACCGTGTTAGCCATTATGAATGTAGAGAAAAGCCAAGCAAAATGACACCTTTTATTGCTAACTAGAAAGATTACAATATGCAAGCTTTCGAGCAACTCAGGCCCCTTCTTCAGGCAATCTTGCCTGAAGAAGGGGCCTGAGTTGCCTCGAAAGCTTGCATATTGTAATCTTTCTAGTTAGCCAATAAAAGGTGTCATTTTGCTTGGCTTTTCTCTACAGGATATATAGATAGATATTTCCAGTTGTAACATAAACATTTCTTTAGAATATAAGCAAAGTGAGCCATTCAAGTTCAGCAATTACACAGACACATGTTTTAATAATAATGGACCTGCAGCAGCCCCTGGATCCCAGAGGTGGGCTTGCTCACTCCTAAGAGGTTCCTAAAAGCTGCCTGCCTGACAAGGAAGCTTTATGTTTTTAATAAAGACAAGCTTATTCTTCAGCTCTTCTTGACAGGGTGTTAATAGACAGGATTGCTTCAGTAGTGAGACAGCACAGAAAAAAAACACACCCAGCCTTACTGTTTAAATAAACTCAGGGAAGAGTCGTCTGGGACCAGACAAGACCATACTCTGAAAGAGCAGAGAGTCATGCTAAAAGTGATATATTATTAATCATAGTGTTCTCCATGGATATAACAATGCTCATCACACACCAAACCACAAAGAATGCAAATGTCTATCTATGAACAACAATAATGGCCATAACTTTCAGCTATTTCCTGTTTTTTCTTCTCCTGTTCACTTCAATAGTACATCCCTACACAGTAAAAGACACTGTGGAGCCTGATATAAGGCAGAGTCTACGACAAATAACCTAAAACAAATCACAAAAGTGAATGTTTGTTTTTGAGCAGTTAAAGAGAAAAACCTGCCATCTTTTAAGATTTTCTTAACTTTAATGAGCGGCATTTAGTGCAACAGCAGTTAGTGTTGCTGCCTTACTAATTCAATATCTTATGTTTGAATTAAATACCCGATTGTTGACTATGTGGAGTTTGCACTTTATCTTAGTACCAGCAAGAGTTTTTGAAAGGTACTCCAGTACTCTTCCCTTATTCCCAAAGACATGCAGGTTAGGGCTAGCCGGAGATTTCAAATTGTGTGCACAGATTCTATGATGCCTTTATACTCTGCTGGGATAGATTCTAGACTCCTAAAACAATAAATTGGATTAAATGGGTTTGAGAATATATAAGTGTATATATTTTGTAATCACAATTAGTAAAAACAGCTAGAAAACACAAACTAATCTTTAATATAACGAAGGGGTTGCTCCAGGGCTGATTAATAACCCTTTAGGCTCTTTCAACATTTTCATTCTAATTTTGAACTGGATCAAATGTAAAATTTTTAAAGGCCAAATCACAGTATAAACGTAGAATGACACTGGAGAAAATAATGTAAAATGTAAGCTTATATTTAAAGTACTATGTTTGCTCTTATAGAACACACATTACATCTTCAGTAAGTATCTTAATCCAGTGCATGGTTGAAGATGCCAAAGGCTGTTCTGGCAGAATCAAGTAAAAGACAGCAGCCAGCCCAGAAGTGTGGGCCCAACTATCGTAAGACACACTAACATAGTTTGCCTCTTGGAAATATGAATAGATTATTAAAATTATTTACTTTAAACTTTGTGTATTTACCTGAGACTTTACATGTGTACAAAAAGGAACAAAAACAGTATACTCAAAAGGAGTCTAGCCCTTCATTTAATTTATAATGCTGTGAGTTGCATTTTCCTGTTTCATTATTTCTCTACAGTAGATGTGTATAATCAGTGGTTATCTAGTTTTGGTTACTGAATCCACAGTCAGCAATTGTAAATAAAGGCAAGAAGTATATGAAAACATAATGCATCAAGTTGTTTCTTCTGTAATATAATAACAGTCAATTTCTAAATGAGCCCAAGGCATTGAAAACTCACTATGAAGAAAGCATGAGCAGCAGATGCCAGTAGTGGCTGAGAAATCTGCAGTGTAAAAAAAGACACCAGCAATTTCCACTCAAGCTGGATGAATGTTTCTTTATCTTATAATAAAGAGTAGTTGTGGGAAGCAGTCAGCTTGTGGGAGACAAAGTATGAGAACAGACCATGCTACAACTTAGCACAATGTCTGAGTTACACAGATGAAAGTAAGTGACCCCCCCCCCAGGCCTGTATTTCTAAAATATTAAAGGTGTTTCTGCCATGCTTTGGCTCTCCAGGGTTTCTGTTACTTATCAATGATCAGCTGCCACAAGATTTCCTGTTCACAGTTCCTAAAAGCATATGAGGTAGAACATTGGTTTCTTAGACTTGTGGCCTTTTTTATCAAATTCTCGATCTTGGGCCTTAACAAAAATTATTTTTCTTTTGTCTCTACTACACCAGGTCTATAGGAATTTTTGTAAGTGTGATTTTTGTCTTATTCGTAAAAGATAAATTTGTTTTTCTTTCAAGTAAAGGACATTCCATCATGAACATGGTGTGTACATGTCTTTGCATGCAAAACTGTGTTGTAAAGTTAAGCATTTTGTATAAATTAAAAAAACACCATTGCCTGCACTTTACAATGTAAAATAAAACAAACAAAAAAACAAAACAATTGTACCAAATAGGTCAATTTTTCAAGCCAAAAAACTAATCACACATTGACCCGCATCTTGAGATTAAACACACATTGTAAAATATGTCATATGTGTCATTTTCAAACAAAAAAACACCAATAATATGAGATTCAGCCATTTTAAGGGAAAACCAGCTGTGTGCCTTCCCTCAGCACTTGTCTTTCCCTGCCATAACCTTTCAACCCCCAGGACGTGGTTTCCTCTTGAAACATCAAATCACAGTAAACTTTTGCTGCCACGTGTTTGGTATTGTGTTGATATACTTCCATGTTTACGTGAGAACTCCTCCCATGAAGTCATTACTATTACACAAGCAAACAGAAAATGCACCTTTACCTTGAGAAAAATGATGAAGAAGGATTATTTCTAGTTTCCTTTTGTTATCAGACCCACGGAAGGCATGTCTTCTTATACCAAAACTTTTACTACTTCAAAGTGGACAAATTTTGCAAATTTTTAGGCTTCTGTTTTTCTGATGGTTCTCTGTGCCCCATTTTCTCCATTATAAAGTGCCAGAACGGGCAAGGTATTTGTTCAAATTTATAGACCATGCATAACGATAGAACACAGTTTTGAGTGGCAAAGGAAAATATAACATGTTTGTGAGGAAAAACTTGACATGAAAAATAACCAAGTTATCCTTTAAATTGGGCCATTTATTTAATAAAGCAGATTTCCCTGTATGACCACAATCAAATCTAATCTCACAGCAGTATCCTAATTAGACCCATAAATGCCTTGCTGTGATTAGAAGTAATAGGACTTGTGGGTAATCTTAGCATCGCCAGTACTCCATATTATTTATTAAGGCAGAAGTTCATCAACTCAAGGTATGTCTGTCATGACAGATTTCCAAAGCCTGACTGCTTCACACTGCTTGATCAAGAATGCTAGACACACGGCCCAATAAATTAGATAATTATAGATGAACATCAAGACTCAAGAGAAAGTTAAAAAAGATGAATGGCTATGTATGTACTGATGCATCCTAACACCGGCAAGTATCTTCTTTTAACTGGGGAACTGCTGCCCAGCTGATGACATACTGTATGTTGAAAAACTGAACTACTCTACAAGCAAGTGGAGACCAGTCATGGATCCATTATATGCTTTATATTTTACTTTGATTATTCTTATGCTTTAGAAGTGAAAGCAGCAGTGATGAAGCCAGTCCATTTTTTACAAAAAATCCAAAGAGCTAACATATTTATTTTGAATAATGCAAGTAAGAACCATCATTTAAGATTTCTGCAGGCAATCAAATTTAGGTACCCTTCACTAAAAGTTCGAAAGTTTTAATTTTTGCTTTTATTAACCAACTGGACCTATTAACTGATTTTGATGACAGAGACCATTAAAGTAAATTATATACTCCTGGAAAAAATATGTTTACATAAAGTCTACATATTTGAATTATTTTAACACTGAATGTGTCTAAAGGCACCTGCCCTAAAGCTTTTGTATGACAGATGCTTCCACTGAATTACAAACAACTGCTTTATGAAAGAAGTCCTCTAATATGCTCCCATTTACAATTACAAAGAAGCTAAATGTAGGTCAAATCTGGAACATATGCAGCTACATTAACACCTGGGGCCTCATGCACAACGCTGTGTGTAGAATTCACACTAAAACATGGCGTAAGGACAAAAGCGGAAATGTGCTTTGCACAAAAAATTCCAGATGCATAAATCTGTGCGTTCGCCAACTTCCACGTTCTTCTGCTCCATAAATCCCGGTCAGCGTGAAAAGTAACGCACGTGCACGCACCTGCTGCCCCACCCCAACTCCTTCCAGAATTACGCCTCTTTGAATATGCAAATCAATATAAATAGCCCTTGAGCTCAGCGTTCTGTGAAAAGGCAATGGCAAAAGCACAGGGAGAAAATAGAAGAATTTCAGCGAATACCAAGTGGAGACAAGAAAAAAAAGTACAATTTGTTGGTTTAAACAGTGGTTTAAACCAGGGGTAGGCAACGTCGGTCCTGGAGTGCCACAGTATGTGCAGGTTTTTGTTCCAACCCAGTTCCTTAACGAGAACTCAATTATTGCTGATGAAGCACATATTGCTTAAGTGACATTTTAATGCTTCATTTTAGTGGTCTCGCTTGTTAAGGTTCTCCAACCTTAATTGCTTATTTCAATCTTAAGCTGCTGCATTCAGTGTTTTAATTGCTCCTTATTAGCAATAAGATGTAAAAGACAAAGCAGCCAGCAGTTCTCCAGCTAGCTTTTTTCCAATTACATCTGTGTGTGTTCATCATGCACGGTTTGATTTAATAAAACACTTAATAGAAAAATGTGACAGACTGAAAATGATCTGTTTTAGGCTTCAAATCATTTGGATGATATCCTTGGAAAGGAAAAAAATCTACGATATAAAAGCCTTACATTGCACAGACTAACAAGCCATAAAATTAAATAAGGTCTGAGATTGGCAATGATTGGTTTCTAATTAAGCAATTGGGTTGGAATGAAAACCTGTAGCCACTGCGGCTCACCAGGACCGACATTGCCTACCCCTGTTTTACATCTTATTGCTAATAAGGAGCAATTAAAACACTGAATGCAGCAGTTTATGATTGAAATAAGCAATTAAGGTTGGAGAACCTTAACAAGCGAGACCACTAAAATGAAGCATTAAAATGTCACTTAAGCAATATGTGCTTCATCAGCAATAATTGAGTTCTCGTTAAGGAACTGGGTTGGAACAAAAACCTGCACATACTGTGGCACTCCAGGACCGACGTTGCCTACCCCTGGTTTAAACAACAAAAGGAAGTTGATTGAGTGACATAGAGTGTCAGAGAATTTGAAAGCTCAAGTTCACAAAGTCACACAGTGCCCGAAATAAAAAAGTTGTCAGATATCAAAGTCGCCGTGAAAAGGCGATTCATAGCCCACCGTCTGAGTGTCATATGAAAGCTTATTAGAGTACAGACAAAAAAATAGGCACACAGTGGGGAAAAAAGCTTGAAATGTCAACTTTAATCTTGGAATGTCCACTTTAATCACGTAGTTTATTTTGTCATTGAAGTAGAACATCATAAACTTCATCTTTAATTCGTTTAATTTACTAGTTTCTCAAATACCATCGTAACTAAAGTAGCACGTTAAATGCTTTGCTTTGTATGTGTTCTTCAATGTGTGTGAATCACTACGTGCTTCTTAAATGGGCTTTCTCTTCCCCCGACTGGACACAGAATCCATTACATTCGTGATATTACAGCTCTCTGAATAATTTAAATACTGAGATGCATACTTGATATAATTTTCATGATAATAGGAGTTAAAAGCATGTTATTAAATATGGGAACACGGTGGCGCAGTGATAGTGACGAGCTGGCGCCCTATCCAGAGATTGTTCCTGCCTCCCACAAGATGTTTGCTGCACCATCTTCGATGAAATAATTTATTGCAGCAGTACGGTCTCTTTCAAACCTACTAACCTCCAATTCTTGTCCTTCCTTTTCTTTCTCCAAGTAACATTGTTACACAATCAGCTCTGTAATAGATGTTAAGCCATCTGTAAGCTTAGAACGCGGATTCTTAAAAACTTTTAAGGAACATTGAAATATCTTTGTAGTACATATTTAATTATTCTATCCATCTATCCTTACAGTGTCGCGCCAGCCCCAGCAAGAATACAGCGTGATGCAGGAACAATCCCTGAACTAGCTAGCGCTGTAACACAGTGCCGTCACATGTTTAATTATTATCAATATAGATTATTTAAATGATGTTAATATCTGTATAATGTAATAAACATATTTGGCTGGATTTCATCTTAAGAATGATATCGTCATCATATGTAAATACGTGCTTTATAAAGTGGCTCTGGTTGTGCAATATTATAACTGTATCGCAAGTTTACAGTGAGGTAATTGTACTTATAAGTACAAACAGTTCTACCAGGAGCACTTGATGGACTGATTGTTTATAGTTCTTGAAATGAAACTGTTTCTGAACCGCAGTGTCCCTTCAGGAAAGGCTCTGAAGCATTTGCCGTTTGAGAGCAGTTCAATAGACCGTCGCATGGCTGAGGCAGTGTGTGCTTGATGCTGTATACCGGTAATTCTCTTTCCGATCAGCTGCTGTAGAGCTGTGATTCCACACTCAGATACAGTGGGTGGGATAAATAGTCTGAGTGGTGCATTGAGAGGAACAACGCTAAAGCAGATATGGTATTTGGAATAGTTTGGCCCATTCCATGGACCATTATATTGTTACAGGTTAATTACAATCAGATGCCTTAAACTAATTAACAATACGTGGTTAATTTCAGCGTATTTATAAAGCCGCGTCAGGGATGTGCATCTAAAAAAGAAAGGGAAACCACACTTGAACAAAAACACAGCTTTGACGCTGGGTGCCACCAGTTTGCAAAACCGAGCAGAGAACTTGCGTACGCCAAGCATTTATCTGCCGTGAAAATGTGTGTGGCTTTACACCAAGTTTAGATTTTATACATTGTGATTTGAGCATGGAAACGGGCTTACACAACATTTTCCTCACAGGTGGCGCAATGGTAGTGCTGCTGCTTTGCAGTAAGGAGACTGTGGATTAGATTGTGGGTTCGCTTTCCGGTTCCTCCCTGTGTGGATAGCGCTTTGAGTACCGAGAAAAGCACTATATAAATGCAATGAATTATTATTATTTTTTCCGCGTACGCACCATTTATACATGAGGCCCCTGATCATCTTTGCACTTATCCCACGTACACCTTGCTGGAGCCAACAGAATTTAGCACAGCTGGAATGTTTTGGGTTTTGGATGGAGGATGGCTAGTTCTTGGACATAAAAATTCAACTTTCAGTCATTACTACAGCTGAAATGGCATTTAGAGTCTGTCCTCACAGCAGCCTGCTGAATGTGACAGAGCAGGATAAGCAATCATGTGTTACAGTTTGCACAGCTTGTCACGTCTTGGTCATATGACTTCTTTCATTTTGTTAGAACAGCCCAAGTACGATTACAGTAAAAAGCCATTACATAATTGTGAGATTAGACGGTAAACAGCTTTATTATACATTTCTGTCAATTTTTATGTATTTTGGTATTATTCATACTTAAATCAGGGTCATCACTGATTAAAAACGTTTTCAACGTTCCAAACGTTTTAAACAAAGACAACAGCCATTTTGTTCACAATTACTATGCCCATTGCCAGTAACCTTATTGCATCATCACACACTTTCGCCAATTTAATTTGTACCTTTTTTACTTTTATATGCCCTTTTTTGCATACATTACTTGATCTTTCCCCATTTTCAGTTCTCCAGTGTTCATATTTTAATTTCTTGTTAATGGTAGGTAGGCACTCATATCTGTACACTTAAAAATTAAAAAGATCTTCGTAGATTTGATTACAAGCCCTTTGTAAGTTATGTCTCCTTTTCACACTAATAAGAGGGACTGTATTGGTTTCTTTTAAAATGACACTTTGTTTCCTTGTGCAGTTAAAATGTTTTTGCCAACATAACAGCAAGTTGCCTACACATTTACTAATTGTGAGAAATGTTTTTCCATTGCTCTCATTTTATTTCATAATGCATTTAATCAAAACGCATATGCCTTCTTTGTAAGAGTAAGCAGAGATTTGTATTAGCTACTCTTTGACATGTTTTGCAATCAAAGAAACCCAATACAGCTAAGTTGTTACATGTGGCAGCCAGTCAGGAAATAAAAAGAGGACAGTAACCTGAAATAAATTTTCTAATTTAAAGCATAAGTTGGGCATTTTTCAATTCAAAAAGAACTGAAAATGTATACTAAAAAGCCATTAAGTTATGTAGAAATTTCCAAAATCCTCCATTCAAAAGAAAATATCAAAACCAGAAGTTCAATTTCTAATAAAGAAGCAAAGAAAGCTGATATGACTAAGCCATTACAATGACTGCAGAATGGGTGATCAGTCCAAAAAATAAAAAACAATGATCCAGTGAAGAATACACTCAAAGCAAAGGGTCAAAATAAAAAAAGAGACATATGTAAGGAGACATATGTAAGTGACAAATTAAAAACTAAAAATCTGAGTAACAAGAAAAAATTTAGATTTAAATAATCAGTAATCAATATTTCCCATTAAGTAATTTACTAGGTTTACTCCAATTTTAGATACTATTGACTAGTTTGGGATGAACTTTATACTGCATGCTGATGATGTCAAGGGGCATAGAGCAAATACCTCATGGAAAAATCCCCATGGAAATGGATAATGTAAAAGCCCCACCAACACAAAATACCATTGGGAAAATAGAATAAAATAACCCACTTTTAAGGTACATCTTTAAATAAAATTCTGCTTTAAGAATTGGGCTCCTTGTGTGTTAAAACCCCCAAAATGACACCAAGATGATTTTTTTGCTTTTAGGGAAAACTTTAAGGAAAATTTTAAAAGAAACGTGAATCATAACAGCCATAAATGGAGAAGGAAACTTATCAATAAAGCCCTTGCTCAAACAAAACGTCCAATTATTTAGTTTTTTTTAAATATATCTAAAATACTAAATTACAACTTCCAAAATATCAAATTCAAAACACTTAATTCAATTAAAAAAACTGCTTTCAAAAGTACAAGAATTAAATTAATTAACAAGCCACAGTACAAACAAGCAACCAATGACAAAATTATATAAACCAGAGACAGACAAAACAAAAAGGCTTTGTTCTTGCTAAGTCTTCTGTACAAATGACTAAATTAAATTTCACTCCATTCGCAAAAAGATCTTTAAATGGTTCGCAGGTGATGTGAAAAGGCAAGTTAATAGCACCTGGGCTCAGTGAGTGAATTAACACATTATAGCAATTAATAATTTAATAAACAAAAGACTTTAACAAGACAAAAAACAAAAAGGACACTAAAACAAAATAACACAAACTAAAATGTAATGAACAGAAGTAAAACTAAACCAGAACAGTACAAAAAAAAGCCAAAAAAAAAAAGATTTTTTATTGGCAGAAAATAACAAAAGGCAGCTGAAGAGCACTCTACCTACAACTAATGTCACAGCAGCATGGCTGAGGAAGCAGCTGTCTAATATAGGGCTCTCATGCTTTCATGTTACTCTGCTTGATTTTTGTTTTCTACATTATATTTTATGCTTGTAATTTTCAATCTTATTCCACAGTTTTCTTATTGT
Source organism: Erpetoichthys calabaricus (assembly GCF_900747795.2). Classification (NCBI taxonomy): domain Eukaryota; kingdom Metazoa; phylum Chordata; class Cladistia; order Polypteriformes; family Polypteridae; genus Erpetoichthys; species Erpetoichthys calabaricus. The sequence continues at coordinate 89,890,995 of NC_041394.2, forward strand.
TCTGATTTTGCTGGGATGGGGCTACCACCAGAGTTATGTGAAGGGTATATAAAATACCTCAATTGCCACAACTTTTTTGAATTTTTGTTTGTCAGTCCCCCTGTTGAGCTTAATGTTTGTCATTTTTTTGTCTCTTTGAAACATTTTTGTGTGTATTTGGAAAATATTAATCTAGGACTTATTATGAATCCATTTTCTTTTTGATTTTTCAAAAGCTCTTTTTTAAATCCTTTAAACAGATCTGTTTTTATGATTATGAGGATAATATTTCTTGGATTCATTTTGATATGATAATTTATTATTGTTGAAATAGTTTTGTGTCATTTCTGACACCATTTTTTTGTTTGTTTTGTTTATGACAACTGTCATTTTCTGATGTGGGTTGGTTGCCAGGGGCGTGGGCACAAAGGTCACAACATCGGGTGTCAATTTGTGAAACAGTTATTCATCTGCAGTGACCATTCCCTGTCTGAGTTTGCAGATAATTCCATAAAAGACTTTCCTCATGATTTCTTTGTATGAAAACATTCTTGGGTAATGGCATTTTGAGTTTGATTCTCATGTTCTGTTTTGGGTTTGGTGAAAGAGCAGCTTGGCTTTACACTTTCAGTCTTTCCAAGTCTTGTTTACTTTGTCTAGTTTCCTGGTAATTCTCTGAAAAACTATCCATCCATCCATTATCCAACCCGCTATATCCTAACTACAGGGTCACAGGGGTCTGCTGGAGCCAATTGAAAAACTATCTTCAAGATTGTACAGGACTTCGGTTTTTGAAATGGTCGGTTTTGGGCTTTAGTTTTGTTGTTTTATCATTCTTTTAGGATTATTTACACTTGTACTGTTTCTTTATATCTTTTAGTTTTGGTTATTGTTCACTCTTAATTTTCCATTGTTTTAGTTAACATTTTTGTACTTATTCCTCTTAGTCATTTTCTCTTGTTTAATTATTACTTTTCCTTTATGTCACTATTTCAGTAAGCTGAATAAATATCCTTGTTTTATTTATTAAATAATGATACATTAAAAGATTACTAGTGAATTCTTGGGAGTTTGAGAAGATTTTGCAGGGTTCTTGTCTTGAAAATTCGTAACAATTTCCTTCCAAATATGTGAGCGTAGTTGCTCTTTCCAAATAAATCTTTGATAAGCCTGAATACAATTAATTGTGTATTGGAAAATTGCTTGTCTTTTTCAGTATTTAATTTTATGTCATTGATGAATGTTATAGACTTTTCCCTAGGGCTAATTCTACGATACTACTGTTCCTAAACTTTGTTCTGTTTATATATTTTATTTTGATTTAACACACCTTATAGTGATTCAAGTTGTGTAGATTACATTTTGAATAAAAAGCACCAGTCCCTAAGAATAAAGTTGTGCTACTATCAACAAAGGGGGACTACCAACTCTCTGCATAACATACTATATCTGGCACACTGACATTTGGTGTATTTTAGGGCCTCAACATGTAATGCAACACAGAAAGCTTTGTGTTCTTAATTTCCCTGTTACAGTATCTTCCCTCATAACATTTTCAGTAAACTTAACTGTATACTGTTTCATGGCAAAGTTTTTAAAGATTTTACTATACAATATGTCTTTTGAAATAATCTGCTCTGGAGTATTGTGCAGTGACCTTAAATCCAATAATATGGTCACCAAATAACACACTTTTTAATTTTTTAAATGCTCCAGACAATGCTTCAGTTTAATTTAATTCAACTCCTTGGGTTGTCAACACCATTCTGTAGATACCATAAAATATTCATATGGGAAGGTTATGGCTTCAGCTCAGTGATTTTGGCAGCCATGTAGCTTATAAAGTATTTTCCCTCAGCAACTATTGCTTTCCCCACTTCTGCAATATTTTTAGTTCAATAATAACTTTTTTTTCTGAATCTTGCTTAAAAAATAATAAAAGCAAAACATAGTAATGGCTTGGGACAAAGAATGGGCTAGACTGTGGTTAAACAAGAGAGAAAGCAATACTAGCGAATGGAGTGTCCCTCTTGAAACCAGTGAGGGTAAATGGGCTGTAGTTGTAAGGAAATTTGAGGAGAGCTCCAATCAAAAGAAGTGGCATGGGAGACGGGTGGGAATTCGAAATTAATCCCCTTGGGTGGCAGAGAGCAGCAAGTTAACGTCAAACTGGTGTGGGGTTCAGCCACTACAGGAAGGCAGACAATCCTAATGTTGTTAAAAGCATTTAGGTGAAGTAGAATTAGAGGTAAAGGAATATAGTAATATTTTCACAGTTGAATCTTTTTCTACATCCAGAGTTAAACTGATTGATATTTTCCTTTACAAATAAAACTGGTCAGTTAATACAGATAGAGTGTTTATCTACAGAAATACATGTATATATGCTCAACAAAATTAGATTTGACTTTTCTTTGCTAAGCAGGGATATCAGGAGTAAAATATGGCAACCCAATATTTTTTTTTACTTGAAAGGAGACAGAGGAATAAAATCTATTATATTGTAAGCTAGGTAGAATGATATCACAATTGGAATCATGTTTTTGGTTAAATTATGGATGTTATGTGCACATGTACAAAAAGAGGATTAGGTGAAGGCCAGGAAGTGAGTGAAATGCATTTAAGTTGTTGGTTATTTCATGGTTAATAAATTTAGTTCCCTGTTTTCATCACTTTGTATGATTTGTTTTATATGGAAAGCATTAAAGAAGACAAACTATTCAGTATATAACACTTTGTAAACAAGAGATGTTTTTAGTGACAACAGCAATGACTCGTATATAAAAAATGGTAAGTATGATGAATCGAAGGAGGACTTCAACTCTTTTCTGAAATATCTGGAACTTTGTCACAGAGGCCAACAGCTTGTTGAAGAATTTAGTTATTCCAGTTGCACCTAGACCTGAAAGAAGCCTCATTACCAAGCTGCAAGCTGCAGCATTCAGTCATATTTGAGAGGTTTCATTTTTACAAACTTAATCGGAATGAAGAGACAGGTACTAATGTCTTTGAAACAGCACACAAAAAACTGCAATTTTGTGACTTCTCTGGAGGAAGCACCATGAATAAGGTTGTGTGCGGTGTTTGTTCCAAAGAAATACAGAAAGAAGATTTTTGCCAGCAGTGGATTTAACTTTTCAGAAAGCTTGTAAAATGGCACTGACTATGGAGCTTGCTGCTAAAAAATTTTTAAAAACTGGCTCACAATCCACCTTTTTCAAGAAAGCTAGTGTAGAAAGTATATTGTTTGGGAAGGGAGACTATCTAGTAAGTATCTCTCACCTTGTCTTTTAAACAGAACACTACATAGCGGTCTTGTAAAAGGGGAGCAGAAGACTTGAATAATATTAAGAAATAAAAGTTAACATTCTGGGAGAGAATGCGATACTCAGATATGCAATTCTGAAAGTGAAAAATATTTTTTATGCTCTAAAAAGTTAAGATTGAAATGCCAGGAGCACAGCCTTACCACCAGCCTGGAGAAGTTCACCCCAGATACCACAGATCCCCGCAGCCTTCCCTACCCTCAGCTGGTTCACCACCTGTGCTATCTCAATGAGATTGGGTTTTTCACAGCTAATTGGAGGATCAGCCTCAAGAACCATGGACCCAGAGAAATCCTACATCCTAGCCGGAGGATCAACTTTAAACAGCTAGTCAAAGTAGCCAGCCCAGCGGGTCATAACTGCAGTGTCATCCATAAGGACCGTTCCATCAGCTGCCCTGACTGCGACTGTCCAAGGAGCAGATTTGGATATGCATAATGTGCCTCTATTTGGGAGACGGGTGTAATCCCAACTGACTGGAAACCGGGACTCGTCATCCCTATCTGGAACTACAACTACAGGGGGATTACACTGCTGTCAGTGCCAGGTAAGGTCCTTGCTAGGGTCATCCTCAATAGGATCTGTGATCACTTGCTTACCTACCAGCAACCGGAACAGTCTGGTTTTACGCCTACCACTGATTGCATCCTGGCACAGAGGGTTCTCATGGAACACAAACGTGAATATCAGCAGAGCTTCTTGGCAGCTTTGTCGATTTTCATAAAGGGTTCGACTCAGTTGATCAAGCTACCCTGTGGGACTTCTTCAGACTTTGCTGGATCCCCTCGAGGTTGCTGGACATCATGACCAAACTGTACACTGGTACTGTGAGTGCTGTGCACAGTGGAGGCAGGACCTCTGCGTTTTTCCCAGTTGATTCTGGGGTTTGTCAGGGGTATGTTCTTGCTCCTTCTTTGTTCAGAGTTTGCATGGACTGGGTGCTGGGCAAGGTCATGGGTTCCAACGGCTGTTGGGCATCTGTTAGTGAAGAAGACTTAAAAACCAAGATCCAGGACTCTTAGGCACAGCCATCAGCAGAGTGACTGTCTGCGGAGGAAGTGTCGACCTTGTTGAGAGGTATACTTACCTTGGCTGTGACATTCATGTTTCTAGTGACTCTTCCTATGAAGTCAGTAAACATATTTGGAGAGCACAGGGGGTCATGAGGTTGCTGGAAAGGGGTGTTGTGGCTCTCCCAATATCTATATAAAAAGGACGAAGATCAAAGTCTTTAGTATCCTGGTGCTTTCTGCCTTGCTATATGGTTGTGAGACATGGACGCTATCCATTAACCTGAGATGAAGACTGCACTCCTTTGGTACTGTGTGTCTTCGAAGAACCCTTGGGTACTGCTGGTTTAACTTTGTGTCGAATGAGCAGTTGCTCATAGGGTCCCGAATTAGTCACATTACCTGCATTGTGAGGGACTATGGTCATGTGGCGCGATTCCCTGAGGGTGGTCCGACTCACAGGATCATCATGTATGGACTAGGCCAAGGGGATGCCCATGTAACACCTGGCTGCAGAAGCTAGACGGTCATTTCCAGAAGGTGGGACTGGGACGAGTGTCTGCCTGGGGGTGGGGCGCTTGCCAACCAGGATCCCAAGCTGTTTCGTTGGGTGGTGGGTATGGCAACATGTTGTACCAGTTCATGCACCCCAACATGACCTGACCTAAACAAGTAGTTTATCCCAACAAAAACAAGACTAAAAGCAAAGTGTTTATTAACTGTATAATTGTTAGTTAACTGTGTTTTTTTTAATTAGAAAAAAATGTCATGCTCACAGTTGTTAAAAAAGTGTAAGATATACACAGTCAAATGACGTTAAAGGGGAAAAAATAGTCAAGTTACGTGGATACTGGAATCACTTTTCCAATGATATGACAGACTTATTATAAGAAATTTATGGCATAAGCAATTGGAGGGTTTGTCTATGAATTCAAAAGTGTATTTAGTAAAAAGAGCTGAGCTGCTAAACAAGACAGAAGTAGTAGTGAACTATAAAAAACTATTTCCTGTGGTGACGGCTAAAACCTATCATACATGTATTTTTTTGGGGACAGCTTAAAGCAGGGGTTCTTAACATCGGTCCTGTGGACCCCCTGTCACTGCAGGTTTTTGTTCCAACCAGCTTCTGTTTTTAATTGAACTCCTGGGCTAATTAAGTGAACTGATATTTCCCAAGTTCTGTGTTTAGGGAACAATATATTAATTAGAAAACTATGTTTGCTAAAAAAAAAAATATTAAAATATACCAAGCAGTTATATAGGAATAATGTTTTTTTTTTTCTTTTTAACAGTATTTTCATCTTGATTTTCATTCTACTTTTTAAGGTGTTCTAATTGTTTAATTAATCCATTATTTACTAATTAGTGGGTCTGACGCTAAAGTAGTTGCAGCCTTTGATTATTCAGTGTGTTGTCTGCCAGTGTGTCTGATCTGCTCATTTTAAGTTGTCATTATTAACATACAACGAAGGGGGGAAAACTACACAGAGAAGGCAAAGTATAATGAAATCAACAAAAGAAAGTTAAGCATTTAAATCTATAGCAAGAGCAGAAATTTTATAAATGTCTTATAAATGTAAAAATCATGCTGCTATGCTTTTCTGAATGTCGAATAAAAAAAAAAAAAACAGCTAATGAAATGAGCTCAGTGTTATCAGGTGTTGTCACTGATTAAGAATCTGGTTGGAACAAAAACCTGCAGCCACAGGGGGTCCCCAGGACCGAGTTTGAGAAACACTGGCTTAAAGGCTCTGTTGGTGGTAATTCCTCACCAAGCCACAGGGTGGCGCTGTATTCTAAAACCTCTTCCTCCGTCTTTAGACCAGATGATTGACAACCAGGTGGCAGCAGGGAGACATGTCATGCTGTAAAAAAATCAGATTATATTCATGCTTCTCATTGAAATCACCACTGAGCGGAGCACTGCTTTTTTTAAATGTTGTATGCTGCACATCCTCTACAGAAAGACACACCAAGACATCTCATTGTCCACAATACTGCCTTTTCTCCACAGGAAAGTCTTACTACACAGACAAACCCGTGTTCAGTATCCAGCAGCCACCCTTTCCTGTTTTTTGATTTCTGCAGAAGAGGTTGATATTATGCACTCTCTCAAGAGATTCAAGTTTCTTTTCTGTCTCAAATGTATCTTTATGATTTCAATCATTTCTTTTATTTTATTTATAGAGCACTTTTCAAGCGATATGCTTAAAGTGCTTTCCAACAACAAAACAAAAAGGGCATAAACATGAGTAATAAATATAAAATAATGAACCCTTACAATATTTCATATAAAATTGGGGTCATAAAAAAGAATAAAATTAGCAAGTCATTATAGCTAAAAGTAAGTAAATAGTTAAAATACAGGGGGAGACAGTTCCAGAGTTTGGGGGCCATAACAGAGAAGGCTTCATTTCCTTTACCTACCTTTAACTACCTCTATGATAAAAATTCAGCATGTCTTTAACAAAAAACTGGAGCCAGACCATTCATAGTTTTATAGGTTAAAAGAAGAATCTTAAACTGGATCCTATAACTAACTGGCAGCCAATATAATGAAGCTAAAATAGGGGTGATATGAGCAGAGGACTTAGACCTGATGAGGAAACTTGCAGCAGCATTTTGCACCAGTTAGAGCCTAGACAGACTGCTTTTTCTAAGAGTTGAGAGCAAGGAGTTACGATAATCCAACTGTGAAGAAATAAAAGCATGAATTAATTTCTCAGTGTCCCCAAAGACCTGGATGCATCTGACTTTAGCAATAACCCTTAAATACCAAAAAAAAGAGACTGAACTAGTTTTTTGATATAAAACTGAAAGCTTTTGGCCACTGTTTTAAAGTTAAGAGTTATTATAATTGGCAAAGTGGAGATTGTAATACCAAAACACTTATGACGATTCAACAAAATGTTTACACATAACAGGAAATGAGTCCACTGATTTTTTTCTTCATTAGAGATTTACAGTATTTACAGTAAATCCTAAATGACAGGCAGATGCATGCGGAATTAATGCATGTGAATGCTTCCAGACAGGAACTACTTCTGTTTGTGTAAATGACATGAATTTTTCTGGACATGAAACAAATTTGTTTCACAAGTTTTTTTGTGAGGTGAAACAACAAGTTTGTCGTGAACTTGGAGTACAAAAGCACATGAATCCCAATAAGTTTGAAAACCTCTTCCAAAAATGTCCAATAGAAGGGGATATTACCATCAAACTCTGGCTAGTAATAAAGGCAAGCGCGAAGTTCTATAAAATTAAAACTTTATTCTCTAAATATACAGTATATATATACAGTATATATATATATATATATATATATATGTATATATACAGTATATATATATATATATATATATATATATATATATATATATATACACAGTATATATACACTGTATATATATATATATATATATATATATATATATATATATATGCCGGAAAATACTAATGCAACCCGTGGCAAACAGGTTTCAACAAAGTAATCCAGAAACATAGTCAAAACAGAGAAACAAGATTCCAAAATCCAGAAATGCAATAAATTATTGAAACACAAATAAAGTTGCATTCAAAATTAACCACCAGGAACTGTGGGAGACCCTCCAGATTTACAATGCAGGGCAAAGGGCAGTTTCTGTCGGGGATTGGCAGGTGTCCCCATCCTTGAAGGACCAACCACAAACAAAATGGAACATAACAAAGGCAGCTTGTGTACATAGATGAAACCAAAAATTAAGAAATATGCACATAATTAACGTAGATATGGTCAAAAATGAAAAAAGACATCAAACACAAATTTGAACCTCAGCTTAGTGTGGAAACCTGGCTGAGACACAACAGAAATGTGCAACAAACTCAATTTCACAAGAGTCATTTTGCTCATTAAGTGGAACACGTGTATCTCTGTAAAACGAAAAAGGGTTGATGATACATTAACTATGGTGATAGACAGTGAGAAATGTCTCTATTGAAAGGCTTCAGAGAATGCGTCATGTATAGTAGTTGCCTATTTCCTCATGTTAGATTAACAAATCCTCTGTTTTATTTATTACCAACGTCTTGCATAATATAAAATAATGAACTATGCCTATCTTCGAACATGAATTTATATTTGATTGATAGTGAAGGTTTGAGTTCACAGTACACTGAAAATGTGATCAAATGAGCAGATGGCAAAGCATAGACAGGCAACAAGCTCTTCTGAATCAGATTAACTATAAAGAAATAAAAGCAAGGCTCTAGTGTATGCAGATTTAATTTAATACATAGATTTGATAAACATGGGATGCCAGACTAAGTAAATTCCTCTTGTCAGTATGACTGCTGATAACAATAAGCTATCAATACCAGAAACCAAACAACAGCAAAAATTACAACAAAACAAATCAAAGAGTTTTTCATAAAATTAAATTTTACTCTTCAGTATCCAGGTGCAATAATATCACATTCTGGTCATGATGATTTATTTGTTTTGTTTGGTAACTGTTCCAGTTTTCTGGATTGTTCTTACCGTGTTTCCCCGAAAATAAGACCGGGTCTTATATTAATTTTTGCTCCAAAAGATGCACTTGGGCTTATTTTCAGGGGATATCTTATATATCATGTACAACAATACACATTTATCCAAATACAGTCATGTCATCTTCTTCTGGAATATCGTCATAACTCTCCACATTCAAACCCTGAATTCCAGCCTGAATTTCTTGCTACTCCAGCCACTTTTAGGATCCTCTAGGATCGATGTGCACACTTCAATGCTTGATGAATGGTTCGATGTGGTGAAGCAAAATGCCTAAATACAAATGTATTCATGTTGCTTTTATATTCAAGCGTTGCATATTCCCCAAAGTAATTGCCCTGTCCAATGATTTTGTTTCTGTCTTGCGCCGATGCTTTTGGAATGGGTGCATCCCCGGATTGATGGATGTAATCATTAAACATCCTTTTCAGAGATATTGTAGCAAGGTGTACTAGGAATTTAATGGATGTTTCGGGCACATGCATCACATCGCGTGAAGTATAAACCTGGCCTTAGACGCCTTACTTTTCAGCTGACGATCTTTTCTTATATTACAGAGCAGTCTGAAAATCATGCTAGGGCTTATTTTCGGAGTAGGTCTTATTTTCAGGGAAACACGGTAATAGTATAATAAATAAGGAAAAAGAAAATCCCTGGAAGGACCAATGAATTCATTCTCTCTTTAGAAACTGTAAGTCTGTACTAAGAGTACTATACAAAAAGTAAACTAAATTGAACCGAATGTAGCAACTAAACCAAAGGTGATTAATGATAGGGTTCATATTTGAAAGGGGTGTATTTTTATGTATATTTTTACCTCCTGCTTTTAATGAAAAATTTGTCTATGGTCTCCAAGATACAGTTTTTCTGTCTGTTTACAATAGCCAAACAGTAATTTCATCATCACCATTTTTATTTCACTTTTCCCGGTTGTGGTATCAATATCAACACAATAAGATTGGATGACCAAGCCCCAAATACAAATATCCTCCAGAAATAGTTGAATCATTTACTAACCTGAAAATGAATTTCCGTGACAGTGAATTTTCATCTGGGATTTGGAGAAGACCCTGACTTTAAATGAGGAGTAGAGGGCCGTTGAGATGTGAATGGGGATGGGGAACAAGGAGCTTGCTTATTTTTTCATTGTCTTGCTTTCTCCTTTTAATATAAGTCTGCCATGTAAAGTGAAGAGAGAAGTATTCATTTTATATGTTCAGTTAGGCCCTTGCAGGTAGAGGTTTACAAATTGGGAGGTAGATTTAGGGCATATAAGGTGCAAAAGAAGTTCTGGTGGTTAGAAGGCCTAGAACTTTGAGTTAAGACTTTAAGCACTCTATGAATTTTAAAGATGTTTGTGAAAGATAATTATTTATAATTCTCAGTGTGTTCACAATTCATCCGTTCTTGCTGACACCATTTGGAAAATAAAACAGAAATCTTACTGTGGTTTTACAGTGCTAAATTTGTCATGTGGATAGGTTTCTTTTCAAACACTGCCAAAACATCTCAGCTTGATAGCAACTTAATACAGTGAAACTATAACAATTATACATTTAGGCTATTGACTAAAATAATAATATAAAATCTATATAGAGAGTATTTAATGAAGTTCTCTTGCTGTATAATAGCACTATTCATTTATTTTTTCCATTCTTTTGAATTTATTAAAAGCAAGTAACATTCAATATAAACAAGTCAAACTTGACAAAACTAAATTCAATTCAACCCCCACCCATGAGAAAGAGGGGAAAGCCAACAGCCAGAGTAACAAAGTGGGAAAGGAGTCTTTCTCCCCAATATAAATGCTTATTTTAAAATGTTATTGATTAGATCCCGCCAGGTTTAAAAAAAGTTTTGAACAGATCCTCTAAGTGAGAATTTGATTTTTTCCAATTTCAAATAATATAGAACATCAGTTGCCCACTGACTTAAAAGAGGTGGGCTAAGATTCTTCCAGTTGAGAAAGATAGTTCTGTGTGCTAGTAGTGAAGTAAAGGCAGTTACAGTTTCTTCTTCTCCACTTTAAGCCCATCTGAGAGTACACCAAACACAGCTGTTAATAGATTAAGGGAGATTATGACACCAAGGGTGTCTGATAGGTATTTAAAAATTTTGGTCCAGAATGTTAATTTGGTGCAGGCCCAAAACATATGGGCCAATGAGGCTGGAGCTTGATTGCAATGTTCACAGGTTGGATCTTGCCTGTGAAACATTTTGGACAATTATAAACAAGACAGATGTGCTCGATAAAAGATTTGAAGTTGAATAATTGAATGCTTTGCACATATGGAGCTAGAGTGAATTCTGTGCCTTCTATTCCTTTTCTGAAATGTTGAGTGAGAGATCATTTTCCCACTGTACTCTAGGATCTTTGAAAGGAAGGGAGTTTAAAAAGTTTTTATATATCATAGAAATGCTGTCTGAGTCCTCAGGACTGACCAATATTTCTTCTGGAATATAAGTAGGTGGGATATAAGGAAAAATGTGCAGATTTTGTTTAGCAAAGTTTCTAATTTGGAAATAGTGGAAGAATTGTGTTGATGGAAAGTTAAATTTGGAGTGTAATTGTTCATAGGATGCAAAGATGTTATTTATGTACAAATCACTAAGTGATTTAATCCCATATGTTTTCCAAACATTAAAAACTAAGTCTGAGAGGGTGGTTATCGTGCAGAGGTGCCACAGATAAAAGCTTCTCTATCTTGAAGTATTTCCTACATTGGTTCCATATTCTGAGTGAGTGAAGCACAATTAGATTGTTTGTATATTGACAATAACTTATATTTACTTGGGCAAAAAGCAAGGAACTTAATCTGTTTGTGTCCATGTTCAGGTTTTTTTATAACTTGTGTATTTGCCGCTCAGTAATAAAAGTTAGGTAGAGCCATGCCACCTTCTGCCTTAGGTCTTTTTAGGGTCAACCTTTGGATGCATAGATGTTTTGAATTCCAAATAAATTAGGTTGTGATTGAATCTACTTTCTTAAAAATTGATTTGTTAATGTATGTATGGATGCTTTGAAATAGAAAAGGAAGCGTAGGAAGGATATTCATCTTGACAGTGTTAATTCTCCCTGCTAAAGTGAGATGGAGGGTAGACCATATGTGCAGACAGCAATTTTTTTGTTGAAAAAGAGCTTTATGTTTACTTGTGATGTTTACCCCTAGGTATTTAAACTGATCTGCAATGATAAAAGGGAAGGTGTCAAATCTAATATTGTGTGCTAGAGAGTTCACTGGAAAGAGAACACCTTTATTCAAATTAATTTTGAGTCCAGAAATCTTTTGAAATTGTGCTAGTGCTGTTAGGACTGCAGGCACAGTATTTTGTGGATCTGATATATATACAGTAGTACCCTATCATCAGCATATAGTGATATTTTCTGTTCAATTCCTTCTCTGATAATCCCCTTTATCTCTGAAGAATTTCGAAAGTGAACTGTCAATGGCGATTGCAGATAGCAGTGGTGACAGGGGTCATCCTTGCCTGGTACCACGCTCTAGTTTAAAACTAGTCTGAAACAATATTGTTAATACAAACTGAAGCTTCTGGACTGGTATACAGTAGTTTGATTCATGTACATATGTTCGGGCCAAACCCAAATTTGTGCAATGTAGTGAAAAGGTAGTCCCACTCAAACATATCAAATGCTTTTTCTGCATCCACCAATAATAAGATCTCTGGGGTGTTTGTGGGTGAACATATTATACTTTGGCATTTAGACTTGTTAGATCTAATCATTTACATCTTGCTTGAAGAAGGGGCCTGAGTTGCCTTGAAATCTTGCATATCGTAATCTTTCTAGTAAGCCAGTAAAAAGTGTCATTTTGCTTGACTTCTCACTACATTTATAATGGCTAACACGGTACAGCACCCTAGTACTACTAACCTTCTTTATGTTATTCTTTAGCTCCTTTACATTCCCCCTGAGAGTGGTAGTTATTGTGGTAATCATTGCGGTGATTGTTACTTTCAGCTTGGACTGTTTTTTTGGTCTTTCTCTGTGCTCCACAGGTGGTGTAGCAAGCCCAGTTATTGTCAGTGTGCACTGGCTCGCAGAGGGTAGTTGACAGCGAGGATAATATTGCCATTTTCAGTATTAGTGAACCTTCTGGAATCGACGAGTTCTCCTGGCCCAACTCACACTTTCTCTCCCACTTTCGCTCTAGGCTGGAGACGATGCTGCAGCATCACGTCTCAGGAGATCAATTCTTTCACGTATCTGTTCCAGGTCAATCTCTGGCAGGCTGTACTTTGAACTTGAAGCCTGTTTAGACTTAGATGAAGCTTTAGCTGTCTTATCCATTTCTTTCTGAGCCCTTTTTCCTGCTGTTCATGCTTATATATACTTGCATTTAGTTTAATTAAAGCCCCTCTGGTTCAGTAAATACAAGATACTTCAGGATGATAGTAAAGAAATTAAAATAACACCACTGCTAATGGAGTTCTGCTTCAGACGTCCATCTTCCTAAATGGACGAGACCAAACTTTAATATTCTTTTAAAGAACACATTTAGGTAGGCATGAAGAAAGAATCGTAATGATTGCATAAGATGCATAAAGCAATCAGTTGGTCAATAAATCTACATGGGGGCACAAGGAGAGGCAGCATTGCACACAGTAAGGAGTTTTATCAGCAGCCAACATAGTCAGGTTAAGCTGGGTGGAAGTCCCCAATCACCTTTTGTTTTGTTCTCTGTGTGTGGAGAGAAGACAGGACATAATTATTGGAACAGAGCATTTCATTTGTGGAGCTATATGATCTGCACAGATGTCTTCAAGTAGACATTTGAGGGATCCTTGAAACAATATCCCAATGCAAGTGCTCCTGAGGTTGGCGCAATTCTGCAGCTAGTAAAAAGTGGCATACTACTGGTTCTATAAGCAATGCATCAAAACCAAGAAATCCTTCTTTGCATTAATCAGAGGTTGTCACTGGGATTTTATTATATTATGTAAATTATCTCAATAGATAGGTGAGTTACGAAGGTCATGTCAGTGTGTACTGCATGATTTGTGGGTTACTTTTTCATGTTCCACCTCATATGTTTAACAGGAAACAATATGACAAGGCACTTAAGTGTAGTAAACATTGAACTGCTGGACCACTTTTGTGAACATATTATGTTTTACTGTACTTTAGAAATCAACGTATAATAGTAGATTTACATGTTGAAAGTTCAGTAAAGGTCCAGAAGTATAGTTTATCAAAAGGGGAAAAGATTAAAAGTCAGAGTGAGATGTTCATATGTTTAAAAGCTGGGCTGCAGTTTCAGTTTAGAAATGAGATAAAGACTGAACTTCAGCCTTGCTCTAAGGAGCTTCACGAGCAACTGTAGGCTGGGGTACTATTTAGCTGAAGACATATTAAATAATAATCACACAAGCTAGAAAATGACACTGTATTCACGTTTGGTTCCTGGGTTGATCCTTGCTGTAAAGAGTACACTCAGGCTGCATTGGAAGCAAGGCTGGAATCAGTCCATCTCAGGTCACACTCATGCAGTGCAAAATACAGTGATATTATAACAAGCTGTGATATTTACCAATAGTCAGAAAGACATAACTTGGCTAAAATATAGGCCTTTCAGGATTTTCATAACTATTTTAGTCTATACTACTCACTTTGCATGTACTGTACCATTCTGATAATACAGATTTGAAATTGTCTATCTTGCTGGTTTAAATTCTTTGTGTGCTACACTTGATAAATATTCATCTCCATGAGCATACAGTATCAATCAACAATTGATTCACCATATAATATAATATAATATAATATAATATAATATAATATAATATAATATAATATAATATAATATAATATAATATGTCTAGGGTAGCATGGTGGTTAATTTGGTAGCAGTACTGCCTGTCTACTGGCATCAAATCCTATGCCTGAATGTTTTCTATGTGAGGTGCATATTTTCCTCCTGCCTCTCTGTTTTCCTCCTATATCCTTGAAGATGAGCTGGTTTGGTTAATTGGCAATTCTAAACTGGCTGTTGTGTGAGTGGGTCCAGTGATTGACTAGTGCTCTGTCCAGGGCTATTTCCTGCCTTGTGCCCAGTGCCCCCTAAATGGACTTCAAACCGCCGCGATCTTGACTTGTATTAAGCAGGATGGAGACTATTTTGTCATGGTATAGTATTTCTTATTTCATACAGATTGACATCACTCTTCTGGCACAGCGGGTTTGTGAATGGGTCAGACGCCTGTAATGGAACCTAAGTAATGAATGCAGATATTTTAGAATTAATAGTTCCCAAACTACTCGTTCACATAGAGATTAATAGTTCAGGCAAAAAATCCTTTAAATCTGTTCCTATTTAACACTAGTGGGAGGGCATTGCAGGGTCCCTAAGAATTACACCCAAACCTCTGCTATGTTTAACACCAAAAGAAGAAAAAATTAGGTCATATTAAATCCTGACATTACAGTTTCACAAAATTCACAACTTTCTTATGGAATCATCTTTTAAATTCTTTTATAGTGGAAAATAAGGTCAATGTTTATAAAGATGTCTCTGTTGGGATTGTAGCTTAAATGAGCAGATTATTGGAATTAATCATTTTTGTGGTGGTGGGATGCTCCGAGCAAAAACCAATAAAGGGATTCCATCAATTCTCCAAATAACTTTTAAAATAACAAAGCATAACAGTTCAGCAAATTAACCTTCTGCTTGCTGTGATAGGAAAGAGAAGGATTTTTGTTTTTTTTAAAATTCCTAGTCATTTGTCAACAGGATGTGGCAGTCATACAGATTGGGACACGCATTAGTAGTTCTTTGTTCACACTGCAACTAAAAACTGAAATGTTGAATACTGAGAGCTAAAAACAAATTACAAATAATGTTAACAGTATTTGAAAAAAGTACACAATGGAGATGTTGGCTGTTTATTCAGAAATAAAGACATTTGCAGCCCAACCATTTTTAGACTTTTTTGCACATGTGATGTGGTTTCCCCTTAACAATTTGTGAAAAAAAATTATAAAAAGGTGAGCTGCATGTGGTTAACAATTAGAATTTTATAAACTATACTGGCCTGCTACGTTCTTCATTCTCAACATATTGTCAGGTTGTTCCTATTTTAAATTAAAGAATATCAAACAGCTTTTAAGGAACTATAAAATGAAGAGAATTCATAAAATGAGGCAGACTAGTGGTGTAGCAGTCAACTCTGCTGCTTCACAGATCCTGGGTTCATGTCTACATGGGTTTTCTCCAAAGGATGCAATATGTGCAAATGTCGATTTTATTGTGACTGAGATTGGAAAGGAGTACAGAAGTGATGTCTAACTATTTGCACTTGCAGAGGAGCTACAATGTGTACTCCGTGGATTGTCTCAATGCTCCTGTCAGCTTGTTAGTGGAGAAATTTATGCCCCTTATTTCTATTTATTTCTCTGATTTTACTGATTAGATAATTGAAGCACTGTTTTGCGCTGTCTGTTTTACATTGACTTCCTTTGATTAGTTTTCATGATTTTTTTCATTCTCATCTTGCTTTCTGTTGGTGAATACACATATCATAATTTTTGCAAGTGTGTCACAGCATCAAGTACAAAATGGTCTTTCATTTGTATTACATTTTCAGAATAAAAAATACTAATTTGATGTTATACAACGATTTCATCATTTCTGTATTGTTTAGCAATTTAATTTTTTTTTGTTTTCTTTCCTAAAACACATAAACTGGTGACTATGAATTGTTCATTTTTTTCTAAAATAGATAGATTTGTTTTTTTTAAATAATCTTTATCCAGTCAATAAACAAGAATAAAAAAGCAGAGCTTCAATGTATTCAATATTCAGTCAGTATATGTATTTGTAAGAACCAATCTTAGAAAGTAATGTTAAAGTTAAACTTATTTAAGTGTTATACTTAATTTCACTAATAGAATATCAATTTCTTTTCACTACCTAGAATATAGTATAGTCTTTTACCCCCAAGAAATAGAACTTTCTTAGCTATATGTGTAAAACAGAGTGTTAATTAAGCCAGTCAATAAATAGTCTCACTGCTAGCATGGACTGTTGGATATGTTTGCAAATACGAGATGGCATACATTTTTCTGAACGTGCTTAGTGTGCTTTACTTGCTTTACCTGCCTCAAATACGACTGTATGACTAAACTCAGAGAAATGAAACAAGATATATAAGCCTTAACACTAGAATTACCAAAAAACTCGTAGATCTGGCCCACCTTAAAACCGTTCTCACCTCTCTTTTGTCTTCTAAATGTGCCGATTAAGAGAAGCAGCAAGCAGCCGGCTATTCCATCCCCCACCGTATCAGAACGTTAACTAAGTTTTCCCAGCTCATGCCTTGTTTGATTATCTGGGAGTGCCTGAACTGCTGGAGTTTTAGAGTGGAAATAATAGATTGTTATTTGGAACACACGCATTTCATGTGTGTTCCGTTTCTACAGTAATCTGTGTAAACTCATTGTTAAAACAGAAACTTTTTCATATTTTAGTAATAAATGTTACAAAATGTAGGCATAAACTATAGAATGTCTGAAGCCTGACGTCCAAACATCAAATAAACACTTTCACAAAAGGTTCAAGGATGACACAACACCTTCCATGGCGTAACACTAAGATTTGCTGACTCAGAGCACAACCTCCCTGCCGTGCCGTAGAGACCCGAGTTTGATTCCCCTCTGGGGAGGAAGTGTTTTTTATTCTTTGTAGCCTCAAACGGACATAAATTTATAAATTGGTATGCACTATAAATCGTTAAGTTTAAAATGTCGATCACGGTTATTTCTGTTGATTAATTCATGCTTTTTTACTTAGAGTCAGAACAGGAGCTTATTCAGCTTCTGATCCAACTCTAAGTAACAGCGCCAGTATAAATCACACCCAATCTGACGCTGTTCATTTTCAAATAATATTGAAATACTTCAACGATGTTATCTGATTGGTACTATTCGCATCATAAAAACGCGTCACATATATTTGTCTCTTTCTTTTTTTAAAATGATCACCGCCAGCATGTTGTAGCACACAGCAACTGGCCACCTGCATGTTCTTGCGCGCACTGAATAAGACAGCGCTATATGCAATCATCAGATTCAAATGTTAACAGTTCACACACACGCAAGGATCGTCTTTCCTACATTTACAACATGTGTACCTGCTACAATGTATACACTTCTCTCTATGCTGTGGTTTCTATTACACACCTGAAAGAAAGACAATATATGTGAAAACATCATCACACTAAATGCAATATTATTTGAAAATGAACAGCATTTTGAGATAATGAATAGAGCTGCAAATTACAGGTGCTTGTTCAGTATAATAGGAACCATAGCACAGAGAGGTGTGTACACTGCAACAAGTACACATGTCGTAAATGTAGGAAGGGCGCTCCTTGGGTGAGCTATAGTGTGTCTTTATGTGAAAACAGCAGTGTCAGATGGGGAGTGTCTGATGATTGCATATAGCGCTGAAGTTACTGCTCTTTACTATGTTTTCCTCTGCATGTCCTGGAGTACAAAAGAAACAGCATACAGCAACATGTGGGGACTGGCAAGATTGGAGGAAAAAAAACACGCGGTTGTATGTATCGTGATACACTGCAGAGCTATAGCACGTCTTTATGTGAAAAAAGCAGTGTCAGATGGGGTAGGGAAGGATCATGAACGCGACTGAGAGAATGAAAAGTGAATTAAAAAAAACAAAACCAAAGCTAACCTTTACAAATATCATAAATTACACCGGTTGTTAAAGACTAAAATCAAATGCATCTTTTTATTCTAAAATAGTAAAAATAAGAGCAGTTCACTTCTCAAAAGGGATTCGTGCAGGATCGAACTCGTGACCTTTTGATTCCCAGTCAGCAACTGATACTGTTGCGCCATGGCGGCAGTCATAGTAAATGAGTGTCAATGTTGCACACTAAGACAGCTTTTTTTTTCTGCAGTTATATTTTTTAATAAAAGCACACTTGTTCTGTTATATTTGTACCTTTCGTAAAAGTGTTTCTCTGATATTTGGACTTCAGGCTTCATACATTATATAGTTTATGCCTACATTTTGTTATTTACTACTAGAATATGAAAAACGTTTCTGTTTTAACAATGTGTTTACACAGATTACTGTAGACACGGAACACACATTGAAATGCGTGTGTTCCAAATAACAATCTATTATTTCAACTCTAAAACTCAACTTCACTCCCAAATAATCAATCAAGGCATGAGCTGGGAGAAGTTCGTGCACGTTCTAAGTCGGTGGGGGGATGGAATAGCCGGCTGCTTGCAGCTTGTCTTTATCTGCACATTTAGAAGACAAAAGACGATGGCGGAGAGGTGCGAATGGATTTAAGAAGCGATTTAAGGTAGGGACGGATCTACGAGTTTTTTCGTAGGCTCTGGTAATTCTAGTGTTAAACAGAACTTTTCTTAAACAAGAACTTTTCCTTTCTTTAATATCAATATTTTCTCTATTTTTTGAGTGAACTGTTTTGCTTTGAATTTCTAAAGCTTTCAAAACAAACATATTTGTTCTCAGAAATTATTTGAACGCACGTCACACTATTGTCTGAATCATCCTATGAGGAAAACTAAATGCCGCGGAACCTTTGTCATTTTGGTTAACACTGCTACAGTATTAAGTAAAATGACATTTTCAATATAAAAATTTTCAGTATAAATTTCTTCTAGTGAATTCCATAAAACACTCCATTTTACTAATCACCCCCATACATATTAACACATACAGTATAAAGATAAAAACAAAAATTTCCCCCTCCCAATACATCACTACAATACCCTCCTCTTATTCCATACATAATTTCAAACAAAATGCCTGATATATTAGATATAACTCCACAACCATTACTCCACTGTAAACGCCTACTACTTTGTAGAAAATTTTCAGAAATGATTGAGTAATTGAATGACTACTTCTACTACTCCACACATTAAATACAACAATGGTTTGATATAAAAATAATAACTTTTACTCCACCACTACTACTTTCTAGTATATGTCTCTGGTACTGCACTTTCAAAAAAACAAATTTTAATTGTGTATGACATTAAAAGAAATCACCCACCCCCAACCCCCCGTCACCAGTTTGCCCCTCTCAATAGAACACGGTACCCTCCCAAACCCCCATAAATCACAGAAGGTCTTTTTATCTCCAATTAGGTTGTGAAAAGTAAACTCCAGTTTTACTCTGCACTTCAATGGTACCTTGAATACCAGTAGCACATCAGTTGTCCAGTTCTTTTATTTGTTTCTTCTTGTTTTAAAGATTGCCAGCTTTGTTTGGCCAGCACACACTAGCTTCTCTGATTGAGATGATATTTGATTGCACAAATAAGCAGACAGTTGATAAAGACAACTCCAACTCCTCAAAAAAATGTACTAAGAAAAATGAAAATAGGTTTTAGTCTTTTACAGTATATGAAAAGATAGATAGATAGACAAGAAATGTGCCATATGACTGATAGATAGGTAGATATGAAAAGCTGTTGTATAAAATAATGATTGATAAAGAGGCATGAAAAATTTGCATATAAAATAAATTGATTGGAACATGTGAAAAGGTGCAATATTATGTAAAATAGCCTGTCATAAGTCAAAGATTAGTTTTGAGTTGCATCCTCTTCTTCTCTTGTGGTAGAACAGCAGGAATTTGTGGTCATCCCCTTGGGGTGGGCTTACCCTACACATATTTTTCACTGTTGTAATGCACAATGATAAATGGGCAGCTAATTTCAGGCAAAAATGATAATAAAGGGACTCAAAATACCACTTGCTTTATAATGCAAAAAAGCCTTGATGTTTTATCTCATACTGTTCTTAGTCTCCATTTAATGAAAAGAATGCCTTGAGGATAGATACATTGATATGCGATAGATGTAAAAAGGTGCAACAGTACATAAAATAGCCTGTCATATGTCGATTTAATGCTAGGCTGCGCGGCATCCTCTGCTTCTCTTGTAGATAGATAGATAGATAGATAGATAGATAGATAGATAGATAGATAGATAGATAGATAGATAGATAGATAGATAGATAGATAGATAGATAGATAGATAGATAGATAGATAGTGAGGAAAGGAAACTATATAAGATTAACAGATACATTTGGTGGATAGGAAAGGGTACTGTAAGATAGATGAATAGATAGATCACTTGTCTGAAACTACTTCAAGTCCTGATCAGTTTACATAATGACATCCAGCTTTGAGCAATGACAATAATTACATCCTGTCTTATAGATGGATAATTAAAATTGCTCCATAAAATAAATTAATTGAAAGATGTAAAAAGATGCAATCATATATAAAACATAGATATAAAAAGGTGACCTATAATAGATAGATAGATAGATGATAAGATTACTTGTATGAAACAACATCAAATCTGTGCAATTAACATAATGACATCCAGATTTGAGCAATGAATGAAAACACATCCAGCTCTTGACAGTGAATGAAGCAGCATAGAGCCCTGGGCAGTTAATAAAATGGCAATGAAAAAAAGGCACCTAGTCCAAGGCCTGGGTAAAGGACCACCCAGGGTTCAGCATAAACTGAATCAGTATTTATGCCTGTGCAATGTCTGAAACATCATCTAATGTGTATAGCAATGAATAAAATAGCATCTGCTCCTGAACAAAAAATGAAATTGCCTTCTTTTCCTGGCAGAGAAGGAAATGCCTGAAGGATACCAGTCACTAAATGAAGGAGCATCTAATTTTGTGCAGTTGACTAAAGGACATGCAGTTATTATCCATCAAAGAAACTGCACAGAGTTGTTGGCAGGTAATGAAACAAACAGCATTGATTACTGAATAATAAATAAAGTGAAAGCACTAGCTTTTGTATCCAGTTCTGTGCGGAACCTAAGTGCTTCCAGTCTTGAAAAGGAACTGGACATGTACAGAGCTCTAGATTAGGCTGCGGCGTATTCTAGAAATTCTATGGCTAGTCTTGCCACCTGTTTATTTTTTCATTTGTTATGTACTTTAAATGTATCGATTACACACACTAAGTTCATTTTTGTTACTTTAAACTTTAAGTGTTTAGTTGGGACGACTTTTACATATAAACTGTTTAAAGTGTTAATTTAACACAACTGCAATTTTACTGTGCAGGGTGTCCTGATATTTTAAATGTCATGAATGTACCCATAAAAGAGAAAGTGCAGGTTTAAGCACATGATCACATATGCTGAGCATCTTTATGTCAAAAGCTAACCCAAGTTACACATTTTATTTAAATACATAATGATGTGCTGCAGGCACTGTGCCCGGGGTTTGTTCTTGCCTTGCACCCTGTGCTGCCTGGGATTGGCTCCAGCAGACCCCCGTGACCCTGTGTTAGGATATAGCGGGTTAGACAATGACTGACTGATGTGCTGCAGCCATGTCTGAAATAGGTGGGAAATGGACTGGTGTTTTACAGTTATTCATTAAATGTATGACCGCACTTGATGTATTTAATTACAAGACAACAATAAGCTGGAGCTTATGTAGGCAACACCTGGCACAATTCACTGTCCAGCCCCAGGTAAGATGCCAGTCCATCACAGTGCATATTCATGCATACACTGTTACTCATTCACACTGACTCATTTAGACTTACAAATGTACGCAGTTTATACTCCTTTTGAATATCCACATATCACAAGGGTGATTGAAAATTTCAACACAATAGAAACATTTTTTAAAAATGTGTGATATATGATCATTCAAAAATAAGCATCACAGGTTTTATAAGATCAGATGATTTTATTTTATAAGATCAGTATTCTTAATACAGAAATCACCTTAAAACGAGCTATGATAGACTCTGTTTTCCTCAAATGGCAGCACTACCCCACGGCTTTTTCTCATGCTGTTGGAAGATCTACACATTGCTGTAAATCTTGCTTGGCTGTTATTTAGTGTTACTTGATGTCTGCACAAGACAAAACTTCTGTTGGAATCTGGCTGTAAGGGTGACAAGACGGTGTTTAACTGCATGCCAACAGCGAGTTTCGAGTTAGATGGAAAAGCTCTGGTGTTTCTTGCAGATAGCAGTCACTAATGAGACTGTAGTGGCATCAGTTTTAACGAAGCATAATATAATGATCCACAGGCCACATAATCTGAGACCTTGAAGTAGGATGAAGACTTCAGGTTTGTACCTGTATTCATATTAATGGATTATCTTTAGGAAAAGTCTATTTTCCCCAATCAGAGAAACAGCAGTAGAATAGACTGAACTGTGAAGAGCAATTTGCAGTTGATCATGGAATATTCTAGGGCAGAATAAGCTAAACATAATCTTGTCATCCAAAAAGGCAGATCTTATTATTATGGGTTCATGCACCTCAGTTGACTTTGAGTAAGAGTGGTGCTAGGAGTGAGGATGGTGTGTCACACTAAACAACATTTGTCCAACTCTGATATGTCTATGGGGACAGAATTAAAGGGGACATAGAGGGGACAGTGTTTGTGTGTCTCATGTTAATTTCCTCTTTGCAGTCAGGAAGTAGCATACCTGGAAGACCTTGTGGCCTGTCTTTATCCCCTGCCTGATTTGTATGATGAATACCCAGCGTAGAGCCACATGACATTTCAAGGCACTACCCAATCTTTATTGTGTGTGTGTGATCATTTTAAAATATATAATTCTTAAATCATTGGACAACACATTTTTTGCCTCTACTTATCTAATTCCTTTGATTAAGAAGCTCTACATCCAGGGAATAAAAGTATTATTGTAGGTTTATGGTTATGGTTTAAGTTTATGAACTTAAACATCTTGGACATACACCATGGTTCATCTCGCTCTGTCTTCCTTAAATTGTAGTTAAATTCTACGTTTAAATATGCTTTTAAGCTGTTGAAAAGTGTTATTATCTTCCATCCATCCATTTTCCAACCCGCTGAATCCGAACACAGGGTCACGGGGGTCTGCTGGGGCCAATCCCAGGCAACACAGGGCACAAGGCAGGGAACCAATCCTGGGCAGGGTGCCAACCCACCGCAGGACACACACAAACACACCCACGCCACCAAGCACACACTAGGGTCAATTTAGAATCGCCAACCCACCTAACCTGCATGTCTTTGGACTGTGGGAGGAAACTCACACAGACACGGGGAGAACATGCAAACTCCATGCAGGGAGGACCTGGAAAGCAAACCCAGGTCCCCAGATCTCCCAA
The DNA here is from genome assembly GCF_900747795.2 of Erpetoichthys calabaricus. Taxonomy (NCBI): domain Eukaryota; kingdom Metazoa; phylum Chordata; class Cladistia; order Polypteriformes; family Polypteridae; genus Erpetoichthys; species Erpetoichthys calabaricus. The sequence continues at coordinate 89,915,023 of NC_041394.2, forward strand.
CTGCGAGGCAGCAGCGCTACCTACTGCTCCACCATGCCGCCCAGTTATTATCTTTCAAAGTAAAACTCAAAATTTATTTTTTCCTAACATTATCACGGGATAAAAGAAAGTATTATGTAATATAGTGTCACACACACAAATGTTGGGAGGGTCATCTAACAATACTGGAAGGGTTTTTGATGTGATATCGCTACTAATACAGTTTACTTTAAAGTGAAGGTGAACCTCCCAGAAGAGACTGATAAAGATTCAGGCCTGAAGATCATCAAATCTGCACCTTCACCTTCCTTTAGTGCTTAAGCAGCCCTTGCCAGAAAGACAGCATTCGTTTGGAACTCAGCTCCTCCAGATGCTGTTTTCAGGCTACATGAACCAGTGACGTCTTTTTCTGCATTTGCTTTGTGACACCCCATGTAGTGGGAATCGGGGACACATTCTAAGTGTCTAGTATGTGGGACCGAGTGTGACCAGGATGATGGTGTAAGACAGGGAGACATGGTCACAAAAGGGTTAGGTTTTTCCAGAAAATAAAGTGAATTTTTATTTACAGGTGCACATACAGAAAAACAAAAATAATGTCCTGCAACAAATATATATCAATACACAGTCCAATACCACAAAGGACACACAAAACAGTTATAAAACAGAGCCCAAAAATGATGACTATTTACAGTATTTACCATGCTGACTGAAAATCCCAAATGAAAAAGAAAAATGCACACAAAATAATGACAACCCATCTATAGACAAAAATCAAAAATAAAGCTGTCATCATCCACAGTAATCCCAGTCAGGAAGCTGATCCTCCAAACAGTGTATAATACAGGGTTTACTAAAAAAAAATACTTAAAATACGGAAAAAGCAAAAGTGTATATACAAAAATAAACAGTGCACCATTAACCACAAACCAATAAATACCTCCACCAAAGCTAATCCAGAGATATTTACATAAGAAAAAAAATATTTACAAAAATCAATGCACAAGCAGTTGTGCTTGGTAAATTCAAGACGATGTTCTACCAAGTACCTCTCTCTCAGCAAGATCTAGCCAGAAGACCCCCTCTAGAGGCCGGAAATTCCCTTTTGTATTCGCCGCCCTCGTGCTGACCAATTAAGCCGTCGAATGTCATCCCACCATGGGCAGGCGATGACATGGACGTGTCTATGAAGAATGGCGTCTCCTGCCCCGCAAAATTTACTATAAAAATGTGAGCAGCCGGCATTTGAGACACATGCTGCACTTCTCCCAAAAGTGAAAGTAAGCCCTTTTTTTCTTCCCTTCTCCAGGACCCCATTTCTAAGCCACGGCTTTGCACGTTCTATCGCTCTTCTAGCGTTATGAGGTTGCGGGAGGCACGCGCACGAGTGGAAGGCCAACAACGCCATCCCGGCTGGTCAACGAAGCCCGCCGCGATGCTTCCCAGAAGCCGCTAATAACGTCAGCGAAGATGTCCCTCTGCACTTTGTAAAAGGAGAAAAGGGCAAGCTTTTATTCCTTCATACTTTTTGTCCTTTTTTCCCCCAACAAATGCCTCTCTTTTAACACTGAAGAGAACACTAAACTAAATTTATTTAATGGCTGGTAATGCCAGTGAGGCACATTGCCACATGCTTTCTTTCCTTTAATTTCAACCTGGCATTAATCTGGATGTCCGCTGGAGCCCCAAACCTTCATTTTGTTTATCAGTCATTTGTTCACTGAAATCAAATAATGCATACAAGGGGAACAGATTAAGTTGTACCATAAAATTCAATGTACTCCTTCTCTCTGTGCAGTGCAAATTGGGTAGTGACAGACCTGTGACCCAAGCTTAGCTCCATCATTTGCCCCACCAAAAATTATAAGACACATGGACAAGCATGAGAATTTTAGCATCTAGCAACGTCATGGGCACATATTGTGAAGATTCCAAAGCTGAAGGCTGCACTGGTGTTATTTACAGCCATAACCTCAATAATTCCTACTATTAAATGTTTTTTTCTCTCACAGAACTCCCTGTTGGTTATCAATTCTCTTCTTTTACACAGTCAACAGGATATAAGAATAGCCCAAAGCTGAAATGACTTTTTCTTCTTCTTTCAGCTACTCCCGTTAAGGGTCACCACAGCAGATCATCATTTACTATATCCTCCTGTCCTCTGTCACACCTACCACCTGCATGTCTTCTCTCACCACATCCATAAACCTCTTCTTAGGCCTTCCACTTTTCCTCTTACCTGGCAGCTCCATCCTTAACATCTTTTTCCTAATATACCCAGCATCTCTCCTTTGCACATGTCCAAACCAACACAAATTCGCCTGTCTGGCTTTGTCTGTAAGCTATCCAAACTGAGCTGACCCTCTAATGTACTTGTTCCTAATCTTATTCATCCTCATCACACCCAATGCAAATATTAGCATCTTTAACTCTACCACCTCCAGGTCTGTCTCCGTCTCCAACCCATATACAGTAACATAGCTGGTCTCAATACAAGTGAATATTCTGTTTTGCAGTAGATAAACATGAATTTCTACAGGCTGTTTATTTACATAAATTACAAATTCTACTCATGCTTGTAAAGTGTCTTACTTATAGGAAATGTGCTTCCCACTCTATTTAAATAAGAATAAATGACGTTTACCTTAGTGGGGCCATTCTAATTGTTCAGATTCGTGTAATTCTCCAGTCAGGATTGTGACGCTTTTTTGATGAATTACAAGAATGCAAGACAAAAATATATTAATACTAGCAGCTGGGAAAAAAGATGTGAGTTGTTGATGCACGGTTCACTTATGCTTTGAGCTGAATTTAAATCACAACTTTGGATTATTTGAAAAAAATTGATAGGATTCTCTTGTTTGTATTCTGTTGTCTGTACCCTTTACGTATGAGGTTCAGTTTCCTTCAGCCCTTTCCTATAATTATGCTCCCTCAACTGCCTTGGTCTTATCTGAACCCATTCAAGGAAAAGACTCTAATTTCAACAAGTATAATCACCAGAATTACACATAGTATTCCAAATATGGAGCCATTAGTAGAGTGCAGCTTAGGATCATATGTCACTGTTTATCAGAAATAACTGCCCACCAATTAGGATATAGCGGGTTGGAAAATGACTGACTGACAATTTAGTGTGCCTGTTTAGTTCAAATTAATCTTCACAAGGAGTCTGAGGCTTTCTTGGCATTAGTCTATGAAGGGAAACTTTGACTTACAAAGGCCCAGTTCACAGTTGACAATTAACTTAGTGTACACAATTTGGAGATGTAGGAGGGAAATCAATGCACCCAGAGCAAAAATTCAGCAGTACATTAGGCACATGTACAGATATTGTATAGACAGTGGCTAGGCTGAGATGCCTACTCAGTTTGCTGTAGTTACAAGGCAACAGCTCTAACCACTCAGCCACTGTACCACCACTAATTATCTAAAATTCAGTCAAACATAATAGTGTAATAGGAGGGAGTACTTATGGCAGTTTTCCACACCCAAGGAGGCCAAAAGAAAATGGAAATCACCATAATTTAAACTAAACAACAGGGAGGGATAATCACAGGAAGAACAAAAAGTACAAACACACAGAACATTAAACTATTCCCTAATGCCTTTTTGGTGCTCTCCTTAATGGGTCTTGAATCCATGTCTGTCTTCTGTGGTGGTGTCCATACTTTCCAACCACAAAGTATTACATAATGCCCTGTGTTTCTTATCATATATCTCTATTTTTCAGCCCACCAATTGAGTCGTCATTGTCAACTCTTCTTCTGACACCAGCCATCTTTGCTCTCTTGCTGTAATATGGCTTTATAATCCATTGAGTGGATTCCACCACCCTAGTCCTAGAATTATTTCTAGGGTCCGAGAAAACATGTATTAGCACTAGGAACATAGGGTTGATTTTTCCTCCAGTGACACCTGAGACTCTGCATTTCTGAATCCTTTACCAGGTCTCAAAAGTAGGCCCAGGGTTTAATGTTCTGTTAGTTTATGGAATCTGTGTCCTCTAATGGTCAGGGGAGTCTAATCTCCTGTAGAATTCCTTCCCTGGCCTTACGTGGCCTTTATCGTCCTGAGTGAATATTACTGTACGTCCTTACACCCAGGGAACATCTCACGTTTGAACTCCCAGGTGCTGCTGTCTGTAGGCATTCCTGTGACATCCATTACAAATCTACTACCCATTGCTGTTGCTCTTTCTTCCACAGTACAATGCCATGATGGTCTGCAGTGTCACTGCTGTCGCACATGTCTCTCTCTCTCACGCAGGGCCTGCACTCCAGCATCCTAATGGAGCACTGCATGTTTTCACACTGGCCACCTCTGATTCCCATACTAATACTGTCACTGTTGTCTAATGTCCTCGGGAAGATGCATTGGAAATATGACATGCAGGCTTCTTTTCCATAGCCATGCTTTTGACCTGGCTTTAACCAAACCTCCTCTGCTGGCAGGCGTGGGTCTCTTTCATGCTTCAGTGTGAAATCTTCCCATCTTGCGCTAACCTTTTGGTGCCCTTGCTTCAGTATTCTCTATGTCATAATGGAAATTGTATACCAATGTAAGGCTGAGATCAACCTCCCTGCAAGTGCCACCCATTTGAATGAAATGAGAACAGCTAGGTTATCATATGGATGACTGGTAGACAATAGGGGAAGCAAAAGTGATGTTTTGAACAAAAAATACTTTGTACTTTATTTTCTGTAATTTGCTTTAACGTTCTCATCATCCAGTATTGTCACAGTTGATAAAAATGCAGTAAAGAGTTGAGACAGGGGACAGGGGAGTTTTCCATTTCAATGCATATATTCTCTTTATGTGAAACATTGTCAGGTTAAAAATCATTAGGTTATTATAGATGCATTCAAATGATAATGAAGAAGCAAGCAAAATAACTGAAGCCCCAGATACTAAGTGTCCTATGTCAGCTATCCCCCTAGCCCCACTGTGAGCACTCCACCGACAGATGTCAATGAGACTGCTAGAATATGACAAATGCTTGACACCGCCAGTCCCAGGTCTCTCAAGAGGCATAAGTTGGTCAAAGCAGCAGTGACACTAAGTGCCATCATAAAACATTCAGATGCAAACAAGACTGGAGAAGATGTATTAACAGGAAATCAAAATGATGGCTAGAATTATTAAAACAGCAAAATGACAGCAGCTCAGAATAAAAAAGGCTTTGCTGAAATAATGAGTCTTTAGTCTTGGATCACGAGCTAAGGCTAATAGGCTCTTTCTAATATTAGTAAGTAGACTACTCCAAAGTTTCAAGACCTTGTAGCTAACGGCTCAATCTCCTACATTCATTTTAATAAATTCTTAAGTAGCCTTGAATTTTGAAGTTTCGATGTATCCGCTATTCTTAGTTGGTGGAATTATGTAAGTACTATGTAATTTCAATGCTGAGTTTTCTTACCTATGTTCAATTAGTGTTTGAAATACTGTGTTATTTAAAAACCTTATTTGAAACCGTGTAGTAAAGTATCAGAGTTTGAATATGTATTAATACTGTTAAGTTAATTAATAAAATAAGAATGTGCCAGAAGCAAGAGTCTTTTGACATCCACGCTCCATCTGCCAATGGCTTTGAAAATTTCAATACGTAAATGACACAAACGTGAAGAAAGGTCAGTGCCAGGACAAATTTAGAAGGGGGGCATTGATTTTCACAACAAGCCCACATTATTTTTAGTTCACAACAAATATACCAGAAAGTGCATAAGTAACAAATTACAGCAAATAGAGTGACACGCTGCACAATGCAGTGCCACAGGATCACACTGTACCCAGCCAAACATATTTTACCCATCAAGCAAGTGTAAGGTGGCACTGGTCATTTTTGCTTTTGAGTTCATTTGTAATTTTAGTTTCTGTATTGAATGTGTTCTTATCTGGCACAACCTGTATCAAATACTGTACCTATTTGTGTTGCATTTTTCAGTTAACATCTATGGCCACGTTTTTAATGTTGATGAGTGAAACTCAAGCACGGGTATTGTGATACTGACAAGCAGCATTCACACTACCCCATTCTAACATTAATGTACGTGCGTGAATTTATGCACTATATTTTCAGCAGGAATTTGAGGGTTGTAAAGCAAAATGCTGAGAGTTTAGGAAAGGTTAGGGTCCCATATGATAAAATGCCTTTTTATTGCTGAGATGAGCTAGCATTGGAGGAGCCGGTGCAAGCAAACTCCAGTAGGGATGGCTGTTACACAATCATAGTAATAAACAGTCCTGCTGTCATCTGGTCATTAGACACTGCATGAATGGAACAGGGAACCTTTTATGGTGTTGGTATAATGGGTATGGTAGAAGGCGGTTGGTGGGGTTGAGTCAGGCTGGGATCGCTCTTCCTCCTCCAGGTCAAGTGAATTTTATTTATAGAGCAAATTTAAAACAACAGCAGTTGACCGAAGTGCTATACAGTTCCCATAAATACCCCAATACATACAGTATATAGGTAAATAAATACACCAAAATATATAAATACGTTTAACACTAGAATTACCAGAGCCTACGAAAAAATTCGTAGATCCGGCCCACCTTAAATTCGTTCGCACCTCTAATTCAGCGTGAGCAGGAACACTCAATAAAACTGAATTAAAAAAAAATCAAGTGATGGTGAGACACAAAGAAGGCAGATTCACCAGCGTTTGTATGTCAGCTTTTATCCGTCCAGATCAGAGAATGTCCAGTTCCATTACCTCAAAACACCACTCACATCAACAGTTATTCCCACCGTCTGTTACAGATGCAAACCAAATGTATGTGTGTACTGTATAATATCAGCAATAAGAGCAGCTCACTACTGAAAACGACAAATACAGGAATCAGTTGGGATCGAACCAGGGACTCTGTATTACAAGTCAGCAAATCTTACCGCTACACCACGGAAGCAATTGTATTGTCCTTGAACTTTTTGTGAAAGTGTTTATTTGATCTTTAGACTTCAGGCTTCACACATTAGTTTATGCCAACATTTTGTCATTTACTACTAAAATAAGAAAAACATTTGTTTTAACAATGTGTTTACACGAATTATTGTAGAAACGGAACACACATGAAATGCATTTGTTCCAAATAACAATGTATTATTTCCACTCTAAAACTCCAGCACTTCATTTCCAGATAATCAAGGCATGAGCTAGGAGAACTTTGTGCACGTTCTGCGGCGGTAGAGGGATTGAATAGCAGGCTGCTTGCTGTTTGTCTTTATTGGCACAATTACAGGACAAAAGACAGTGACAGAGAGGTGCGATGGGATTTAAGGTGGGCCAGATCTACGAGTTTTTTCGCAGGCTCTGGTAATTCTAGTGTTAAAAAGCTAAGGCAAAAAGATTGGTTTTCAGACTAGATTTAAAAGTGACCAAAGTTGGTGCTGACCTAATATGAAAGGGTAGACTGTTCCAAAGTTTAGGGGAAGCTACTGCAAAGGCACTGCCCCCTCTAAGCTTAAGTCTAAAACTCAGCATGACCAGTGACTTTCAGTCAGAGGACCTAAGTAATCGTGTTGGAGAGTAAGGGTGATAAGAGCTCAGTAAGATAAGAGGGAGCTAAACCATTCAGAGACTTAAAAACAAACTAAAATTTAAACTCAGTCCTGTAGCGAACAGGAAGCCAGTGAAGAGAAGCTAAGACTGGTGTGATGTGGTTCTGTTTACATGACTTTGTTAGGCGCCTGGCCGCAGTGTTCCGGAATGGCTGGAGATGAACAAGGGGATGACTGGTTAACCTCAGTGTATAGTAGGCTGACATAGTTCAAGCTGAGAAGATACAAAAGCATGAATTAGTTTTGAAAATCATCTGCAAAAAGAACAGGCTTGACTTTCGCTAATACCCTGGGCTGATAGAAACAGGCTTTAACAATGGAGTTCATTTGTTTGTCAAATTTGATGGCATTATCAAGTTTTAAGTGAAATGGTTATAGTAGGTTGTCAGAGGGTTAAGGTTACTTACAGGAGCACAGGTAAGATCAGAAGATCCAACAAACGTTGTTTAGATTAAAGAAAATTTAGTGACGTCCATATTTGAATGTCTTACAGACTTTACAATAAGAGGCTAATAGAATTTGTTTTGCTTTGTTTTAGTGGAAGATATATCTGTGTAGCACTTGTGCAGCAATGAAAAAAAATGCTATGGTTTTTAACTTGTGCAGTGAATAAAGAATAGGCCTAAGGATAGATCCTTGAGAGACTCCATAGGTGAGAGGAGCCGAAGAAGAGGAGAAATTACCCAGGCTGACTGAAAAAGTCTGCCTTTTAGGTATGACCTAAACCATTCCAAAGCAGTACCTTGGATGCCCATGTACTGCTCATGACATGCTGTAAGGATGTCATGATCATCCCTCCATCCATTTTCCAACCCGCTGAATCCGAACACAGGGTCACGGGTGTCTGCTGGAGCCAATCCCAGCCAACACAGGGCACAAGGCAGGGAACCAATCCCGGGCAGGGCGCCAACCCACCGCAGGACACACACACACAAACACCCACACACTAAGCACACACTAGGGCCAATTTAGAATCGCCAATCAACCTAACCTGCATGTCTTTGGACTGTGGGTTAGGTCAGTTCTTCTGCACTGTGATGAAACAGATGGTCGCATGACTTCTTTTGTACTCATTAATTTAGTTCCCATGGACAGAGTCAAATGGTTACACTGTTAGCAGATGGGGTGTCTATAGATTTTGTTTTTCTTTCTAATGCTTAATTTCTTACATTTACATGTTCAAAATTTTTTATAAACCATATATAATGGAAGAGAGGTTGCTGGTTAGTGGCCAGAGGAGAGTCTCATAGGAAACCTCCATAAGTGGCTTAAGAGACAGAGTGTGTTCCAAACTGGGAGGACAATAACCAACTAGAATGTCAGATTGGAAAGGCAGGAGTGCTGTGAAGAGGTAGATGCTGTCAAGCATGGTACCCCAGAAGTGAAACTGGACTAAGGCAAAATGGCATTGTGTAGTCAGCACATACTGAACACCTATTACGGTGTCCTCTGTCTTCCCAAACAGTCCCTATGCTGTAACACCCTCAAACATCTACTGGTGTTTTTGCACTCAGTAACCCATGAGTGGTCAGGTTTCCAATAAAACATGCTGTCTGCTCTCTGTCTCTCTCCCTGTCTGTCAGACTGCCCCAGCAGTGAACTGTGTGCTGCCACCTCTTGACCAAGATGCAAATCGCCTGGCCTCTTTCCAGTCCTTACTCTGGTATGGCAGGGCCTATGAGTGTCCTGTGATGATTTAAGCAAAGCATCTGCATTTATTAAAAGGCATACAAAGTTTCAGGAACCGCTTTGTCCTTCACTGAGATTCCAATGATAACTAGTAAAACTGAGGGATCCATATTGACTCCAGCATTAGAGGGAATAGTGTGTGATTACCTGTTCTATTTCTGAAGCAGTTATTTTTGTCTTCACAAAGTCTGTAGACTCTCCCTGAAAAGTACAGTCTGTACACTTTTGTTTTAAGCTCTCATTTAAATAAGAAAGCAGAGAAAAGCTATAGTTTCCTTTTCTTTAAAAACACGTTTCGTGTGTGAATGGAAATTTTGCTGTAGAATTTTAAATTATTTCATAATGCACAAATGAATAACCATTTTCTACTCAATTTGCCTATCATACACATTTCTGATATGTTTCTTTGCCCTCTGTCATTTATGACATTCCCACTCCAAATGAAGATCTCTTTCAGACTTTAGGAGACACAAACAAACCAAAATAAATGTGCTTCTTCATTTTTTTTATGGTACATTTAGATTGAAGCTAAAAGCCTGCTGCTCTTTGACTGCATTCCTGCTTTTGACCTGGGACTCTTCATTTTACTGTGCTATCTCTGTAATATCTTTCGACTTTCATTGAGCCTGTTTTGTTCTTTGCCTTGCCTATATTAAAAACTTCCTTCTGGTCTGATGATTTTCATACTTTGAGATAAAGCCCATCGCTACACTAGCACCAGTTCAGATGTTTTTCTAACCAAAGGCCGCTTCCACCGGATAAACTCTCCATTGCACACTGGAGGTCAAATGGTTGTATTGTAAGGGTCAGGGGTTTTGACTCAGAAATTCCTGAACAGAAAAGTAAACCAAGTTTTTTTTGACAGATTCTGAAAATTATTGTATTCATTACTTTATAAAGGCAAAGATACATGTTATCAATAGAACACTGCTCATTTAGGGCAAAACTTAAGTCATGCACATTAATTTGTGTTTACATTTCTTTTTTCATTGAACTGTATGTTTTTGAAGCACAGTGGTGCTGCCTCAAAGCCCCAGGAGAAATTCCTTGCCTGCTGTCTCTTTGTGTCTTTATGCGTTTCCTCTAGGTTCTTCAGTTTTCCTCCCACATCCTAAAGATGTACAGGTATGTCTTCGGTTCACTGCCTAAAGTGAATTGGTTTGCTGAACTCGGTTATGTATATTGACAAAAGATGGATGTTAAGTTTTTACATATAGCACAGTGTATAAGGATTCTGCTAGATATCTTCCGGGAGGTGGGTTCAGTTCCTGTCCACATTGATTTTACAATTTTTCTCTTTATTTCTGGGCTTTACACATTTCAAAGACAAGCATGTTGAGTTAATTGCCATCTCAATGTTGGCCCAATGTGGCTTTCTTTGAGTGTCGGTGTTCAACCCTTTCCCATCGAGGGCTGCTGCAAGCCTTATGCCTCCCATGAGCCTGTCATGTAAAAGTGTATTAAGAAGATTAATGGATGGATGGATGGGTGTTATGCATTAATACAGCAGCACATACGTAATAAATTAAGCTGTTTGGCATTTTATTTATTTTTCTCCCAGAAAAGTATAATTGCAGGGCTAAATGGGAAACTTTGTCAGTATTGCAGTTTTAGGCTGACTAATTGTGGAACATTATAGCTGCTGATATAAATAGTGCAGAGCGCTATTACACAAAAAAAAAAAAACACTAAGGAACAATAATTGCTCCAAAGGGAAGTATGATCTGGTAACGCAGGGACTAATTAGGACAAAAAATGGAAAGTTTACACAAGACAATGTTATGTGGTTATCCTGTCTTGAACATTTATAGTTGAGTTAAAAACAAGTGATTCAGTAATTATTAATATAAAACTGAATGTAACAGTTTTGTAAATTCTGTATAATCCAGATTAGTACAAAACAGACATATGCACTTACAGACACACTTTTAAATCTAAAGTCCCCATATGGGGACTTCATACCCACTCTTCTAGTACTACACTCTACTATATTGTACAGTATTACTAACATGTAGTTTACTGGTTAAGCAGTAAGGTAAAAGTTGCAGGTTCAGATCCCATCCTCAGTTCACTGGGTACCATTTCCAGGGTATTTAATCTGTTGGTCCTTACAATGTAAATATAATGAACTTGTACTGTCATCCAAAGCTCTTTTAAAAATGCCACTCACAAGGAAAAGCACTACATAAAAAGATGTTTATTATTCCAGCTCTACTTCTGTTAAAACAGGTGAAAACTGTTAACAATCAAAACAAGTTTTTTGTTTGCTAAAATTCATACATATACAGTGGTGCCGGGATTTACAAGCATAATTCATTCCGGAAACATGCTTGTAATCCAAAGCACTCATATATCAAAGCGAATTTCTCCAAAAGACAGATGATTTGTCCCACAATCAAAAAATATTCATATAAAAATTATTAATAAAAATATAAAGTGAAAATACATAAAACAAATTAACCTCCACTTTACCTTTGAAAAGAATTGAGGCTGATGTGAGGGAGACGAGAGAGAGGAGGGTTATTGTGTAGGATGACTTTCACTATAACTAACGGAATCACTGCTATCTGTTGGCTCACTGGAATCTTTTTCTTTTTTTGCGATTTTAACAAGGAGCCTATCCAATGACAGTTATTTTTGCCTCCTTTTGAGGATTTCGCGAAAATACATTGTCATTAAACAGATTCATCGCTTGCACTGCTACAGCCTTATTCGGGTGGTGCTTTTCTACAAATTTTTTTTTGTTGCAGTACGGTTACTAAAGAACAGTCACTACACTTGGACACAAAATAAAAAAATGCTTTACGCACACACACGTGGTCACAATGCTATAGTAAACAGTATATGCTTGTACAGATGTTGACTATATGAGTGAGGCACGCCGACTAAGACCGAACATGGGAAATGACTACCCACAATCCCGCTGCGAGAGAGAGAGAACCACCATCGGATCAGTTATGATCACGTGATGCTCGGCAGACAAAGCATATATGTACTACTCGAATTGCAAGACCTTGCTTGTTTATCAAGTTAAAATGTATTAAAATTTTTTGCTCATCTTGAAAAACACTTGCAGACCAAGTTACTCACAATCCAAGGTGTTAATGTATTTATTGTAATAACAGCTGGGTAAGCAGACAATTAGAAACGCCAAGAAAAGTTTGGGGTACCACCCTAGTAACTTCTTTTAATATGAATAAAAAAAGACAGACAAAAACCATGCATGAGTCAATTCACAAGGGCAAGCTTTCAGGAGCTCTATCCTTAACAAGTGTCATTTGTTTATCTGGCACTACCTTCTGAGAAGAGGGCCTGATATATAGGGCTGAGACCAGAAGGGGCGGAGCCTTCTCTGGGTGGCGGGGCAGGATCAGGCGTCCTTCTAGGCATCTTTTCTTGGCACCAGAGGAGGAAAGAGAAGATAAAGTTACCGCCAGTGCCCCCTCTCATCCTGGGCTGGAACTGCTTACCTCAGGAGAGCCCCAGATGTGTATGTAAAAGATGAGATAAATTGTCACCTCAAAAATTTTTCTTTTAGCTCCACTTAAACAAGAGATTTATGAAAAAATGTTAATTAGAAAAGGTTATACTGTTTTAGAAAAAATTATAGATCAGTATCATATGTGTCAAGATTTGGTTACTCCTTATTTTATTATCATTCAGAAGTGTCTTGGGTGCCATTTTTAGACTTGGGACATTTTCTTTAAACTACTGGAACAACAAGAGAGGATATGAAAATATTCGAGCTTATCTGGCATGTCAGAAATGAGCCAGAAACAACATGACTCAATGTTAAATACAGACACAATGTCTTTGTCACAGATATTAAGCATGTTCCCATGGCTCACATTAATGAATGTTGTTTGCTCACTAGCGTGTAACTCATAGAACTTCCTGCACATTGTACAGAAAATAATACCTATTGCTGGGTGGTATTCAACCAATTTCTCATAACAGTGCAGTGAAAACGTGATTTTTGTCACTCCTGTAATTGCTTGGACTTTTTAATAAGTCTGGCTGAGTAAAGTGCTTGTCCACCATGGCAAAGGTGAGGCTGGAGCAAATTTTTTCTCACCTCCCAATTTTGTGGTTTGTGTTAGAGTCTGTGCTATTCCTGCAGTCAGTTAAGATTCAGGTTTGTCTAGTGCCTTGTGTTTGCTAACAGTGTTTGGGCCTTCTTCATTGAATTAAGGTTTCTTGTTGAAATATTTGCTAATTGAGCTCTGTTACACCTTAGCATTACACAGTTAAGCAATCCAAGCATCTAACTTGTATCAAAGATAAGAATTGTACAAGAACAGTGTTTGTGATGTAGAGCATAAGACAATACGATCAATTTAATGACAATTTGTAATTGATTTTTATTGAAAAGGTGTTCACCAATGGGTTTTCAGATTCCATTAACAGTTATGGCAACATCTAATAGAATAAACAGATGTAAAATAGTTCTTCATGATTGCATGAGCCACATCTGTAACTTCACTCTGCTGTATCTGCCAATCCATCCATCCATCCATCTATCCATCCATCCATTCTTGTATTTCCAAACCTGCTTAATCGAGTTTAGGATTTTGTGGGGACAGATTCTATCCTGGAAGGCTGAAACACAAACGAAGGAACCAAATCATAACAAGATACCAATTTGTCACAAAGCACATTAATGCAGCACCCACATTGGGCCAGTGTAGCATCACCATTTATCCATTTAACTCTTTGTCTGTGAATTTTGGGAGGAAAACTGGAGTAACCAGAAAAAAGGTTCAAGCAGACAAGAAGAGATAGTGACCAGGCTGTAATTTGAACCCAGGACTCTGATGGACTAATCAATCACACATTCATTTTTTTATTATTAATCCCAATTAATGTATCAGATTTCCAGTACTATGAAGCTGTGAAGCAGCAGCATTAGCCAACACACTACCACACTGCCCTAAATCTGTCTATAAGATCTTAATTAGAAAATTATTATATCTGTTTAACATTATTTGAAAATTAGTACTGAGTTAGCCTATCCAAAGAAATTAACTACATAATCTACACCTCATCTAAAGCATGACTACATATTTAAATTTAAATCGAAAGAAAGAAAGAAAGAAAGAAAGAAAGAAAGAAAGAAAGAAAGAAAGAAAGAAAGAAAGAAAGAAAGAAAGAAAGAAAGAAAGACCTAATATTTAGGTAGAATGGAAAGTATATAAAGACATCTGTGTTAAAATCCTTTTCCCATTTTTTTCTATTAAAAATATAAAAAAGAAACAATTCATTTAGTTAGAATCCCTTGAGGGGGTGTAAGAAAAAGGATAGATGGCAATGACCCAAAAAGCACCCTTAGAAGGATGCAGACCTTATGAATAACATACGGCAGGAAAAGAGGCACAAGACCACCCTCCTCCCAGTTATACAGCCAAGCACCCCCTCCTTGACCCACCCGCCTTCGTCTCTCTCTCTCTCTCTCTCTCTCTCTCACTTACTCACTCGCTTGCTCAAAGTCTGGAGACAATCTGCAAATTTTCTCAGCCAGTCTGAACTCTTTGCAGGAAAGAAAGAAAGAAAGAAAGAAAGAAAGAAAGAAAGAAAGAAAGAAAGAAAGAAAGAAAGAAAGAAAGAAAGAAAGAAAGAAAGAAAGAAAGAAATGAAAACTCCATTTCCAACTGTTTTCCTTTTGGCACTGCTTCTTTTTTCTTCACTTTCTTATTTTTCTGTTTGTCAAGAACTCCAAGAGCAGGATGCACTCTGTAGGATTGATGGATGTTATGCAGTTTATTTTCAGCGCAAAACCTTTTTAGATTCTTGGAGGAGCTGCAGGGATCGTGGTGGTAATCTGGCTACTATTAAACGTCCAGAGGAAGCTTTAATGATTGAGGAATTACTCTCAAACAGACCCCCTCGCAACGGAGCTAAGTTGAGAATTTGGATTGGGCTGCAACGACAACCAAGGCAGTGCTCTTCTACCCGACCGTTGCGGGGATTCACCTGGGTCACTGGAGACCAAGACACTCAGTTTACAAACTGGCTGAGAGATGATTCACCGAGTACTTGCTCTGTACCAAGATGTGTTGTTATGACCCATGGCTTTGCTGCCCAGTATCAAAGGGATAACTTCAAGTGGCTTGACGGTTCCTGCACTTTACCTGTGGATGGATATCTGTGCAAGTATAATTACAAAGGCATGTGTCGTCCAATTGAAAGAGAAGGTGGAGATGCAGTTTTATATTCCACTCCATTTAACTTATTTAGCACTCTTTTAACTCATATTCCCTTTGGCTCAGTAGCAACAGTTCCATGTCCTGAAGGACTAAAGGGTGATCAGTCTGTGCTTTGCATGCAGAAAGATGATGGCACTATTGGCTGGTCCAAGGATGGACCCTTGTGTACTGATCGTCCAAAACACTGGTGTGGACAGAATAATGGTGGGTGCCAACATTTCTGTGTCAACTCAGACAACAGTTATCACTGTGAATGTTCGGAAGGCTATGTCCTTGATGATGATGCTCACCACTGCAGTCCAGAAGATTTCTGCAGAGATGGGCCCTGTGAGTTTGAGTGCATTAGCACTAAAGATGGCTATCTTTGTGCTTGTCCTGAAGGATACATTCTGGCAGCTAATGGGAGAGATTGCACAGATGTTGATGAATGTCTGGAAAATCCGTGTACTCAGGTGTGTACCAATGCCCCAGGGACCTTTCATTGTCACTGCACTGAAGGTTATGAGCTTCAGGATGATAATCAGTGTCATGACATAGATGAATGTCAGGAAAACCCTTGTGAGCATGCTTGTGATAACATTGAAGGATCATTCTCTTGCCTCTGTAATCTCGGATACAGCGTTTCTCCTGAAAATCCTACTCGATGTGTAGACACTGATGAATGTCAGATTCCTGGCTTATGCATGCAAATGTGTGTTAACTACCTTGGTGGCTTTGAGTGTCACTGTGAAGAAAAATATGAGCTTAATGCAGATGGATTCAGCTGTGACCCTATTTCGGAGGAAAGCTTGTCAACCAGTCCACCACATGACTATCCAATGGTTACACCTATCTTCTATGAGGAAAAAGAAACCTCACTTGAAGAATGGCTTTCCTCCAGTTCAGAATCAACTGATCATTCAATAAGCTTGGAAACTGAGGAGCCTCATTTCGACTGGTTTCCCACAAGTCTACCTTGGCTCACCGATGACCCTTCTTTTAAATGGATAACTACTACTTTTAAAGCAGACTGGTCCTTTCCATTCCTTGGATTTAAATCCACTGAAACTGAAGATGATAATTCTGACAACATCCAACCAGCTACAAATGCTACATGGGGCCATCAGCCAACATCCGAGTCTTCAAAGGCTGAAAGACCATTGTCTGATCTCACACCGTTTTCAGTGTCAGAATCTACAGCAAATTCTGTTTCAACAACAGCCCACATTTGGACCTGGCTTCAGTGGGCTACCACAACTGAAAAAAGCTTCAGGCAGTCTGACACTACAGAAACTGAGGTGACAAGTATTGACCCGCTAAACGATTCACAAAAAGCAAATGAAGAATCAAAATTTAATGAAGGCCCTAAAGAACACAGAGTTAATCATGTCACAGATTCTCCAGAATCCAGTATATTCACCTTGGATCTGGACTCCTCTACAACCTTACCATACCAAAGGCATCAAGAAGGCCACCCTGGTGTGCCAGAAGACAACAAACCATTAGAGGAAGGTCAGGCTCTTGGCATTACCCCCCATGGGAATATATCTCTTTCTGGAAGCATCACTCCACTTGGCAAAGCAGTTTACCCAACTATTGGCAGTCGGCAGCAACGGGATGACAGCTGGCTCCTTGTAGCTCTTTTGGTACCCTTATCTATTTTTGTAGTAGTTATGCTGGCATTGGGCATTGTATATTGCACACGTTGTGCTGTTCGCTCTCGTAGCAAACGAGTGACAGAATGTTACCGCTGGATCACTAACTCTTCGGACAAAACGGGTTCCGGCAAATCTAGTAAAAGCCGGGTTTAGGTTGGTGCTAATTAACTGACTCATCTGGTGGAGACTTGTAAATATCTTGTACTGTACTGCACCACTCCACACTGCTGGGCTGTTTCAGGTATTGCATTCACAGTTTTTCACCCTTCAACATACTGGAGCCAGGCTGGTGTTGTTTTTATCAAGTGTGTTAAGAATTAGAACCAAGGTAAGATATCCACAGTGAACCAAGATCTGGAATTCTGTGTAGTTATCCACATGCTGATTTATTTGTTTTCAATTTACTGTATGGTTGTGGCCGTTGTTAATTTTGATTACTGATTGTAATTATTTGTGTCAATTTTTAGCTTGATTTCAATGATCAAAGGTCACAAATTGAATCTGTTCTGTTTTAGTCATTCCTAAAAAATAAATACAGTTTATTGCCATTTTTTGTTTAGGTTTGAAATTCACACAGTTAAAAAAATAAAGTCAGTGACTTATTGAGATATTTTCCCATCTTTTTTCTTAAGCCCCAACTATTTTGTCAATTGCCAAATACTGTATAGTGTTTATTATCAAGCTGGGTATAATGCCCAAGGGCTCCATAGCAGGCAGGTATTTTCAGAATTATGCTGATAACTTTGAAATCATTCATCACATATAATGAGAAGATGGTAATGTAACAGTGGGAATGATAAAAGCAAATATGTTGAAACAGAGCTATCTTCACTGGGCACCACATTCTATCACTTCTAACTGCTAAAGCACATCTAAAGAAACTTTTAAATGTCTTTTTCAGTTCTTGATCAGGATCTTTCTGATAGGCCATACTTTATTTGAAGGAAGTAAAATATATATTATTTGGTAAACATGTTCTTATTTAAAATATTATGACTTCTATAAGAAAGCTGTGTTTATATGTAAAAAATGTTAAGGATATACTGTAAAGGCATATGAAGTTAAGCAACAGTGTCCTATTTCTTAGAGCTGATTTGACCCACTGTGAGCAACTGTCTGGTGGTCTGCTCACGGTTGACTTCTGCCTTGTAAGCTCTGTGACCCAGAACTGGTTCAGAAAGAGGGTGAATGTGAAATCTCCTTTTCAATAAACATATACTACTGGTTTGTAATATCATTTTACTTTTACTCCACAATTAGTCCTCTTATGATTATACAGTTAAGGTCCCAAAGGCTAGTACATAAACAATAATGGTATATTATTATTAAACTCTATATAATGTACAATAATTTGGATAAGTCATCTTATATATAATATACACACTGCAGATATACAGGAAAGAGACATAATTAGGTGCTCACACTAGAGTACGCTATGGAAAATGAGCTTTAATGTGACAATAATTGTAAAAATTAGTTCAAAAACTGTCATCTAAAAATGACTGTGGTTTTATGGCTTATTTAGAGTTAACATATTAAAAAGGTTAAACTGCATAACATTTTTGGCTAATTTTGTCTTATGCAAAAAAATTAATTGGAAAACAGATGACGTTTTATATTTATTTATTTGGCCGATACTTTTTATCCAAAGCGACTTACAACATTTGAGATACAATTGGTGACATTTCTTTTGTTTTTCCAATGGGAGCACAGGCAGGTGAAGTGATTTGCTCAGGGTCACACAGTGTTAGTGGTGGGACTTGAAGTCCAAAGCCTTAAGCACAGTGCCACACTGCCAAGTAATTCAAGGAAAACAACAATGTTCAGTTTACTAGTCCTCTGTTGATTCAGCTTAGAATGCCAACTGTAAATCCATTCACAGTTTTGGAGTTCTGGTGACTAACTTCGCAACACTAAAAATAAGACAGAAACAAATCCTTGGGCACCACACACATTCTTCCTAAAAAAGTGTTTTAAATAGTGAAAAATCTGGTGTCGATATGTTAGTTGACTACTTATTGGCTTAAACTGCAATGTTACATGCATCCTTGATCTGGTATTCACTCATGAGAAGTTATCTATCTGTAAAACTAGGTTAAATGCATCTGTTATAACATAAAAGCTCATTTTCAGTTTACGAACTAACTTTAAAATGTAGAAACTGACTGAAAACATAGAAGTGTGCACTTTATTATCTTAGCTCAATTCTGATGTAATTTATGAGTCAGAGGAAAGCATCTGTTTTTACTGAATTACTACACAGAGTTAACTCAGGAGATTTATTGCAGCAGCACTTCTCTGGATAATATCAAAATGTTGTAAGTTTTAATCTATTCACTCAAAATGTTAATCTGCCTTAGTCTGCTTGTTTTGTCACCTTTTTTCTGTTTTAAAGGAATAGGACAATATGTAATATGACGAATAATCGCATTTGAGCATATCTTTAATTTAAATGATAGAAATGATGGAATACTGAGACCTGCAAAGAGTACTGCCTATTTTATATCATATGACTAGTAAATATAAAAACAGTTACTTGAATTTATAGCAGTCTGGACGTATGCTTGTGTGCATGTTTATGTATATGTGTACTGTATGTAGTATAAAGGAAGTATAATGTGTAGAAAGCTTGTTGCTGAAGTCGTTTGTTGCTGCAGATAGCCTCTATCTGCCCCATGACTCTGCCCTGAATAAGCAGGATACAAAAATGGATGGATGTATATAATATTCACTGTATGTATAATATATAATATACACCATACAATAAACACAGTATATTTTTTATATATATATATATATATATATATATATATATATATATATATACTCTATATTGTGTCTGTATATGTATATATATATATATATATATATATATATATATATATATATATATATATATATGCATATACTGTATATTGCATGTATATAAATATATTGTGTATCTAACCTTATTATTTGTTTTTCAGTGTGAACCTAACCTTTATCGATTTTTACTTTGCAAAGGCAATCTTTTTCTAACTTCCTACTAGTGATTAGTGGAGTTCACTTCTCATGAGTTCAACTCCGTAATATGCGTGAAAGTCAATAGGGAAGGAGGAACTGGAAGCTGGACCAATTATTGCCGCAAAATATATGATCTGACCTGTGAGTCTGCAGTGCTAACTGCTGCGCCACTGTGCCTCAAACAAGACGCAGAGGAAACAAATACCACAAAGAAAATACAACAAACTGCCACAAACTTGCAATAAGTAAATACAATATAGATCACTGTGCTCATAGAGTTCCATTTTTGGTGCACACATTGGCCAGACCACCAAGCAATGCCACAGGCTCCGGGTGCAGTGGGAATGCCTTTTTTGTTTCTGTGTCCCTTGTTCATCCATCAAGAAGAAAGAAACATCTTGCAAATAGTAATAAATCTTTCATTTTCATTTTTTCACAGCGTGGGGAGGGAGAGGGATCCTTTAAATCTTGTTATAGCACATGGCTAATTGCATATGCAAAACAGTCCTGTGTAGCTGTGCTACTGTGCAGAAATCAGCATTGTATATGGTATCTGGTGGCAGTTCATTTATCCAGCTACCTATGTCTTATGTAGTAATGTTGTAACGTTCAATTGTACTTACATCCGTGGTCTGTAGCTGGTGTCTTATCTTATTTCTGCCCTAACACATATCTAACTTAAAATACATATATGTATTTAACGTCTATAATAAACGGACATGTTTATATATATACATAAATTTATTTATGTATGTATATATATATATATATATATATATATATATATATATATATATATATATATACTGTATATATATATATACACATATACATATACATATATATATATATATATATATATATATATATAGTGACTGCTGTTAGACTGTCTGCTGTGTCTTCATCCTGTCCGCTACCGGCAGTTGCATGCTGACTTAACTTGCCCACATTACGGCATAACGTGTTTGTCACACAGTGCCTATGAACATTTAAAGCTGAGCACTCACCTGCCCTTTTGGGTAAACTCCATTTGAGTCTGCTCCACCCAGTGTTTCTCTGCAACTGAACCCACCCAAAGAATGAGTTCTTATAAGTGAAGGACAGAGTTTGAGCAGGATGGGTGGCTAGGATACTGGCACTTTTGGCGACTGTTTGAATGAAAGCTTCTTTACTGAATAAATTCTTAATGCTGTTCCTTCTAGACCCAGAATAAAGTTCTCTTTGCCCAGTACTCAACTGCCTGAAACCCAAGAATGACAACATATATATAAGTACTCAGTTTAAGTGAATATACAGTACTGCTGTGACTCTTCAGGCAGCACTGACAACAACAACTGACGTGTTTAGGGTATATGTAGCAAGAATGTGACACATTACCAATTGACTCTGCTTTAAGTTAGGTGCATTTTGGTTGGTTAACAGTGCCCTTCACTCATTACCATTTTTGATATTTCATATTTACAGCTACCCTGCAGTGGGCTGGCGCCCTGCCCGGGGTTTGTTTCCTGCCTTGCGCCCTATGGTGGCTGGGATTGGCATCCAGCAGACCACCGTGACCCTGTAGTTAGGATATAGTGGGTTGGATAATGGATGGATGGATATTTACAGCTAATGTACATAACCAGTCTCTCTGTCATGCTATTGAACTGACAATGACATGTAGAAGACTGAGTGCACAGTTTTAGTGGGACTCATAATTAAGTACATTGCCAAAATTCAGACATAATGATTTTTGATCCTGCTTTTTAAATTAGTATTCTTAAGCTTTCAACTGCTATTTGTGCAACCTTACATTCTGTAGCCATCCTGCAAACACTGCAAGAGGGCTTGATGATAATTGAATCAATGAATGTATACCTATTTGTGGCTAGCACTGTGGCACAGTGTAATGCTGTTGACTCACAGGTTCAAATCCCAGCCTAGTCACTCTCCGTGTGGAGTTTACATGGTCCCATGTGTAAATGTGTATTTGTTTTTTAATTTTCTGTGAATTCTCCTATTTCTTCCGAAGGCAAGCAGGTCATATTGACTGGGCACTCAAAATTGGCTTATTATTTTTGAGGGTGACCTGAACTGAGTGATGTCTCATACAAAACTGGTTCCTGCCTGCCATCCTGTGATGTCTGAATAGGCTTCACCACCTTGAAAGTGGATAACTGAGTTTATAAAAATGATGGATAGATGCTCAGGTATGTTTCAAAAATCCTTCTGTTTTTCAGAAAAATTATCAACCGTCCTGATTCATCCCTGACTGTAAGCAATTGTGAAGAGGGTGTTGGCAGATGCCTATCAAAATGAGGGCTTCAAAAAACATAATTTACACCAGATACACTGGCAACAAGATCCTAACCCATTTTCTTTGTAGCACTTTTTAAAAGACATGGTTTTAATTTCCTGAAAACAGCCTATGCAAACAACAGACAGATATTGCATTTTAGAGACCTGCCCAAGGTGCCCCACAGGGAATATCAAACTTAGTCTGCCGTAAAGTCTTTTAGAAAATGGCAGCTTCCATTAGGAAGATAAGGGGTAAACCATATCAACAGAGGAAATAAGAGAACATTTAGTTTTAACATAGATTGTTACATTTTCCATGCAACAAAAATTTGTTTTACTTTACCAAGTATTTCCTAAAGCTGAAGCTGTGCACAAAGGTGTGTCTGGCTTTGCAGTTTGTTAAATTTATGCCAAGAGAGGCGTGATCATCCGGTGAAAAAAATATATATAAATATCACACTGCCTGCCAGCTTTCTCTGCTTATGGCAAAAATAACTAGATTTCATAAACCTCTGCCTCATATAGTTTTGTTTTTAAAATTGTTATATGATTCTAAAAAAAAACTGAGAATGAGATAAAGTTTGTGTGACCAAACTACTGTTTTATCTTTACTATGCACAGTAAATCACTTGCGGTGTTATATTTTGTTTACTAATACCTATACTTCATTTTCATAATGCATGCTTAAAAATTAGTGAAATTTGAAATTTTTAAATCTTTACAAATATGCCTTAACAAAAATACATACCGAAAAGGATATGAAAATGAGATTGGTGTAACTTCATTTTTCAGATACACTGATGCCTTATAATTGACAGTGTGGTGCAGAGGTTAGCACTTTAGCCAGTCTACTTCAAGAGCATGGACTATATTCCCAGACTAGTCGCTGTTCTAGGTGTTGAATGTTTCCTCTGTGTCTGTGTATGCTTTTTATTCCCAAGGTGCTTCAGTTTTCTCCTACATCCAAAAGGCAAGAAGGGTACTTTACCTAGTGATTTGAAATTGACCTAGCGTGACTGAGCCTGCTTGTGTGAATGGTCTTGCCCTGATCAAACTGATGCTAAGTCTAGGATTGCTTTCTACCTTTTACTGCAGTAAAAGGCCTTAACAGCCTAACAAAACACACAAGGTTTGTAAGCACCAGGGCTGTGACCCTGACATACAGGTTAAGTAAATGGATGGTTTAATGGCTGAATGAATGCCTTATTATAATGATTTGCAAGAACAGAACAATCATTCTTCACTCTGCCCAGTAGCTTTTTATCAAATAAGTAGAAAGTTAGAGGCTGTTATTTATTAATAATAATAATTCTTTGCATGTATATAGCGCTTTTCTCACTACTCAAAGCGCTCAGCAATTGCAGGTTAAGGGCCTTGCTTAAGAGCCCAACAGAGCAGAGTCGCTTTTGGCATTTTACAGGATTCAAACCGGCAACCTTCCGATTGCCAGTGCAGATCCCTAGCCTCAGAGCCACCACTATTTAAATGATGTATTCTTGTCATTTAATTATTTTTCATATCTATCTATCTATCTATCTATCTATCTATCTATCTATCTATCTATCTATCTATCTATCTATCTATCTATCTACCATTAATATAGCTCATTTTATAAAAAGTCCATCTATTGTAAAATATTACATGTAAGAAGTTTGTAACATGAAAGTGTACCTTATGAGAAAGACTTCTGAGTCATAGTGGACATATCACTGTTTGCACAATGGGATAAGGAAGCAGTCTTCTTAACCACTGTGTTGAGTACAAGTCAAAGGAGTTATTGTTAAGCTTTACAATAGTTAAGTCTCATCTGGAATACTGTATGCAATTTTAAAAAATATATTATGGTGGTAGAGAAAATCCAGAATAAAAATGATTACACTTATTCCATAACTGTGGGATATGAACTAAGAAGAAAGACAGAACAAGTAGAACCTTTTCTGTTTAAGTTAACACGATAAAGAGGTGGCATAGCAGAATTTTCACAATTACTAAAGGTATTGCTATGTAGGATGTCAACTGTTACTTTGAAATAAATTCTCCTATTAAGAACAGAAACCTTGCAAGGAGAATTTTAGATGAATGGAAAAAGTTTCTAGGTAGTGCGGTAGACAGTGATCATTTTTAGAGCCCTTTCAATCTTATCTTGACAATACCTTGCAAAATCTAGGATTGAGGAGCTATGCTGCACTGAATTGTTTGTTCTTGTCCAAAGTGCTCTTATCTATCTATCTATCTATCTATCTATCTATCTATCTATCTATCTATCTATCTATCTATCTATCTATCTATCTATCTATCTATCTATCTATCTATCTATCTATCTATCTATCTATCTATCTATCTATCTATCTATCTATCTATCTAGGCATCCCTTTCATTAAATGGAGACTAACAGCAGTATGAGATAAGACTTTTTCCTGGATTATATAGCAGGTGGAACCTCGAGAGCTTTATATCAATACTGCATCTTCCTACTATTATCAAATGTTGTGTCTTTGTTTATCTATTGGATCTCTGTATCGATGTCTTCTGTTTTTACACTTTCCTGCTGCAAACAAATTTCCCTCTGGGATAAAAAAGTCTGTCTAAACTGATCATGTTTTCCTGGCATTAGCAGTTGCACTTTTGATTGTCATTGTGCATTGTAACAGTGAAAAATAGTATTGGGTGAGCCTGGTGTCCTACCACAAAAGGAGCAGTGTTCAACTTCCAAGCCTTTTACCTACACTGATATAAATGGACTTCCAAAGGCTCAGAGTAGAGAAGATCTTTTGTTTAATTGTTTCAGTCATTTGCAGTTTCTGTGCTTGGCAAAGCAGCAACAAGATTGCTCCCCATCTCAGGTATATACCATTTTGATTATTTCCTATTAATAATCATGTTAAAAGCTTTATTCCACAGCAGTCCCAAAACTGCCCCTGATTATTGTTCAACTGCAATTGTTCAGCCCAAAGCAATGAGTTAGTCCCTCTGTAGTTACACATCTAAAATTACAATGCAAACCTTTGTATGAAAAATCAGAAATGTATTAACAATGTCCTGTTTACATATGTTAGTTTGATAAACTATTAGAATAATTAGTCTCTGAGCCAAACACTACTACTTTTTTCCCCTCTAACATGTACCTAATGTGTTTGGTGCTCCAGCTGGAAACAATTAAGTGTCTCGTAAAACGCATATGATTATGCACTACAATTAAGCATTTTAACTGAAGAGATTATAGCTTTTTATGGAAGGCAATATTACAAGAGAATTCATTCACGTGCTAAAGGCGTCTATGTGGATGCTGTTATTTTTTTATATATAGTATATTGTGCGTTATGCAGACATTTTTTTAAAAGATCATTAGTTTTATTTGATTTTTCTTAACTGTTGCAACATGAACATATTTCCTGTAATGTGATGCTGTAGGCCAAAAACATGTGTTATGAGAGAAGAACATGAAGGGAACGGTTGTAAGATGGCTGGGTTGTTAAAATACAAAAAAGTTCCACGGTATGCATGAACTTAGGTCAGAAGTTATATGATTGAACTTTCTGATATTATTATTATTTTACATTTCTCTGATACCTTTATCTAAAAGAATTAACAACATTAGGGTACAGTATAATTAGTTGGTCGTTCATGTTGTAATGAGCCACTATACTTTCTATGTCAAGCAATCCTGAGATGCATCCCCTGCATTTTGCCATGTGATATTCATCATCTTCAGGTATTTGGTAATTGAGTCACTTTGTCATAATTGAAATCGACCTGCTGTTCTTCTCTCTGTTCAGAGTCTGTTTGTATTTTGTAGCTGAGGCAACATATACAGTATTTACATGCATTTTTTACAATTAGAATGACAGATGGGTTAAGAGACTTAGTTAGGGTCACCTAATGAGTCAGAGAAGGAACTTGAACTGCAGTTTTTGGGGCAGAAAGTTTAATTCCTTAATGACTCTATTGCAAATGACAAAGAATTAATTTATTAAAATATTGAATTCAGAGTCTAAGACTGAAATAATAGGCTGCAAAATTGTGAATAAAACTTCTTCATCAGGTATTATGATTTTCTTTCAACATTCCAAAATTATGTGCTTTACGTTAAACTAGCCAAAGTACACAGCTTTTGTTCTGGTATATTTGTAAAATGGGTTGAGGAAAGAAAGCAAAGGTTTACGTGTTTTTAAAATGGTGACCCTGTTGTTATTGCTAGCTGTCCCATGTGTCATTCACGCTGCCTTTCTATCAATGTTTCTGTGTTTGTGAGTCAAAAATGTGCTCTTTTTGGATTTGATTGGAGTCCAGAATGGTGATAACTCCTTGTTGAGTTGTAACCATGAACATTGTCATGTCAGATTCATCCTCTTAGTTCAAGGTGGACACTTTATGTACTTAAATTATGAAGAAAAGTTGACAAAGCAGGAGTTAAACAACAACTATTTGATTCTTCTTTGTGTTGCACTGCACTTCAACCCATGATCAAGCCTCACCCAACAATCCCCTTCAAAAGCGTAAGATACGCCTTTTTATATGACAGTTGATAAAAGTAATGTTAAGCTCTGGTCATTTTGTCTGCTCTCCTGGCTTTTACTCTATTCAGATGTTTCACTTACTCTGAGGCAGCAGGTGATACTAATATGCAAACTGTAGCACACAGGAAAAAAAAACCACCGGGACCCCTGGGGTCAAAATTTTGGGTTCCAAGATAGTACATGTTGTTTATATGGTCCTAGAGAGCAAATATGCAAAATTTGGTTCAAATCAGTCAAAGGGTGTATGATTGTATATGGAACAAACAGACAGACAGACATTCTGTTTTATATATATTGTAAGTGCCATGGTGGAAGGACTGGTGTCCTGACTGGAATGGAAGGTGAGTCCTTGCCTGGATGAAAAGCTGTAATGGAAGGACAACATGTGAGGATGTGCATCCCGGGTAAGATGTTTATTGATTCTAATCCCAGTCTGGATAAAACAGTAATCGATGGACTGGGGGATTCTGAACAATTCATCCCAAAGTATGAGAGGGGGCAGTAGTCCACCTGGTTTGGCCCTAGCCTGGACACCCACAGGGTTGCCTGGAACTTATAGTTTCGAAGGGTGGCCCTGTCACAATCTACTGATAATGACTTTAATTTGGCTGTGTATCAGTGAGTACATGAATACGCCCTTATCAGATGATAGGCTATACAGTATAAACAAATTCCAACAGTTGTCAAAGTCCAGTCCTTTTCAAGTAACTATACTGTCCCACTGATAACAAGACTTCCAAAGGCTCAGACTAGAGGAGGTCTTTTGTTCAGTTGTGTTATTCACTTATGTGCCTGTCAACTCCTCTCCTAAGCAAAGTGGCCACAAGGGACGGGAATCAACAAGGTCACCTGATGCCATGTGATATTCAGAATTCAGGACTAAAATAAGAGTGTATAACAATGCAAATAAAGTTTCTTCTTTCGTTGATTTGATTTTCTTCTAACAACCCAAAGATTTTGTTTTAGATCAACTGATGATTGTGAATTGGCCAAGTGTCAGTGAGTTTGAAGGAATACATGAATATGCCCTATTAAGAACTGGCACCCCACTCATAGTTAATTCACATCTTGTTCCCTGTGTTGCCGGGATTGGCTCTGGTTGTGGATGACTGAATTTTAGTTAAACGTTTTTTATTATAATCAAATTTGTCTTAATTGATCTCTTTAATACAAAGATAACTCTGTATATCCTCCCACATCCCAAAGCCATGCAGGTTAAGTTGACCCCTATATCAGTGAGCCTAGGTGTGTCATGTGATAGACTGGCATCATCCAGACTCCAGGTAAACTCTGCGGCCTTCAATAACCCTGAATTGAATTCATTAAAGGAATCAATAGATCAAAACTAATATTCTTTGTCAAGTCTTATTTTGCAAATATAATTGCTTGTGTATTGTGTTACTGCCAGATTTACAGTTTTCAGTGTTTTTACTGTTCGATTTTTATAGATACACAGTATAAAGAAAACAGCACAATAAAGTGAAATTTCCCATGACTGCACAGTAAGCAGTATACTGCACAATCACCACACAAGATTATGTTATCAGCAGCATCATACTTGCAAAACATGAGACTTTAGAAAGTCTGCCATAGGCAAAGACCACGAATGGCCAGCATTTTAAACAACTGACTTAAACACCATTGCCTGCTGTAACAAACCGTGACAGAGATAGGTCACAGAGTTTCTCAAGTTTCTTACTTTTTATTGGTCAATCAATACATCAATCTTTATTTTATACAATACTTTTTTAACATGAGCATGAACATAAATTGCCACAGGCGTCAGAGGATAAAGCAGGATGTGGAGTGACTACAAGATTTTCAATCAAAGCCATATGTAACAGTAGATGAGCAATAAGGTCAAAGATAGACTTGTGTGAAAAATCAAAGCAGGTAGGAACCATTAAGTGGAATGTGTGCAGCTCCTAATAAAGCCTTTAGTGAAATGTAGTCGATGTCAGTATGATGAACTTTAGCACAGGCGCTAGGCAGCACTGCTAAACTGCAACAGAGAATTACTTGCAGATTGCACACTTTGCCCAACTTCATTATGCGATGAGAGCCATCACAAAGTGGCCACCACATTTTCAGATGGGTTCTTTCACAGTACGCTCTATAGTGTAGCTTTTCTTCTCTTTAAATGTCAGCATGCTCTTACATCTCTGTTATATAACACTTTAGTGCTTGTTCTTGGCAAGTGAATATGAACATTCCTCCAATGTGCATTCATCAGTTCACTCTACTTGAAAGCTATGTGGTATCACCATTCCAGGTGTTTCTTGACTTCTCTGACCTTTGACCGACCCATTTGCCTTAATCCAAAGTATTGTGCTTTTGAGAGCATGGACCCAAAGAAAAGAGGACACTGACCAGACACAGTATGCTTGTTCATCAATTGTCAATAAAAGCACCATGCGGTGGGCTCTAAATGTTATCTATGTTCATAAATAAAATGATAGATGAGAAACAGATTCTCTGATAGCATATCACTCAGCACAATCCCTTTGCTGCACTGCATTAGGCTTAAACCCCAGTGTCAACAATGACATGCTGATGGCATGGCAAGAGGGTGGACTAGGCAAGCCAGTAGGGGAGGAGACGGTTAACTTTGCAATCAGGTTTGTCAGAAAAGCAAGCAGTTTGTTCTGTTTTCTCGTAAATAAATGGTAAGTTAGTTCATAGGTTCAGATCTCAAACCCAGTCATTATCTGTGTGTTTTTCTCCAAGTACTTTGATTTTCTTCTCAAAGATGTATGTGTGTGTCAGATTCTCCTGGCATCTCTACACTGGCCTCATGTGGGTGTGGTGCTTGAGACGGCCCTGGAATTGTCTGGAGTTCCATCCAGGGTGTATTCTTGCTTTCAGTGCCACCCCTAGCCAAACTGGAACCCCAAGTGGCTATAACCCCTAGTAGAGTCAAATTGCAGACATCTGGAGCTGTGCTCCTTTGAGGAGGTCGTCACTTTACATTACACTTCAGCAATGTTACACGATATGCCCAGTTACACTATATTTAAGATTAGGGTTGTGGGAGGAGTTATCTGACTAATGTCAAGTAAACCGAGCAACAAAAATGTGTAATCCAATTGACCGTCCAGCGAAGCTGCTAAACCTTAAAAGTCTGAGAATCCCCCAACAACTTGTCAACTCTGATCACGGGGTTCTGATCCGCTTATAAGAAGGGACGTGTTTTGGTTGCTTTTCCCCCAGTGCTGCTTGGATTCGCTCTGGTTTCCCTGTGACTGTGACCAAATTATTCATTATCCAAATGTGTTATTTTTTATGTAGTTTAGTTTAATGTAGCTCCTTTCATGGGGAGCATGAGTAATTATTTAGAATGAGAATGCAAACAATGACAAGCACGTGAACACATTTTCAGTGCAGGCAGTATTCAACTGATCAGTTATAATTTATGACATGCCTTTTAAAGTTGGAATCTTGGCAAAGCCTTTAGAAATATAAAAAAGACAAGCTGAAAAGTTTTAACCCAGAAACAGTGCCAACTTATTTCTTTTTAAGTGTCAGTGAGTTTATCAGTCTTAAAAGAGCTTACAAAAAAAACAAAGCCAAGACATATTGAAAGGCACACTTGGAAGGAGAGGCAGCTGCTTATACCCCAATGATGTCTTATCTTAAGAGCAAACAAGGAGACATCACCTTGTAATTGGTTTGTCTGCTAAAGTAAATATTTCAGGGAAAATTGCTGCTTTTCCAAAGCTGGCCTTTCATGTTTGACAATTGGTACTTTGTGTGAATACAGAGTCAGATCTCTTAAAGTACTTTAGCTGATAGCCATCATCTGCCCTTGAGCTTATGCTTTCTAGGTAAACATGGTGGATGGCACAAGACTATTCAATGAGTATGAAAGCATCCTTGGCCACTTAGGGTCAATAAGCTTTAAGGTAAAAAAAAAAAAAAACTATAAATATTTCACAATTGTATACTGTAACTGAAGAGCCTAGGAGTAATCAAGAATTTTCCTGTACTTATGAGTGACACATAGTGCGGGTGTATGCATGAGGGCTTGTAAAGAACTGGCACATACTGAAAACATGGT
Organism: Erpetoichthys calabaricus; assembly: GCF_900747795.2. Taxonomy (NCBI): domain Eukaryota; kingdom Metazoa; phylum Chordata; class Cladistia; order Polypteriformes; family Polypteridae; genus Erpetoichthys; species Erpetoichthys calabaricus. Next base: position 89,945,943 of record NC_041394.2, read on the forward strand.
CTACATCACACCCTCAGTGTTCAGGGAAGACACGTCAGACAAGCACATTAGAAAATGGATGGATAGACTGAATACAACTAATGATGAGGGAACTCCACTGAATTTGCTTCGCTTTGAGTTGAAGGTGAAATCAAGAAAATGATGGCAAACTTTGCCAAACTCTGCAAACTGTGTTGAAGCAAATGAGGAAGCAGGAACAGAACTAGTTTTGAGTGGAATATAATGGTGAAATGGTCTTTTAATTATCCCTGAAGGCTATGAAAAAGTTTGCCAACTATGCTGGGTTCATTATTGTGCCCAAATATGTGATCTGAGTTGTTAGGCAGCAATGCTAACCACTGTGCCAAAATACCTCAAATATCAAAAGATACATAGTAAACAAATACCACAAACTAAATACAATAAACAGCCACAAACTAGCAATAAGTAAAAAAAAATATAGATCATTATGCTACCAAAGTTCCAATCTTGGGGCAAACATTGGCCGAGCCACAAAGCAGAGATGAGGGAATGGATAGTTCCATTGTCTGAAGTCACTGCTCTGGACAAAGTGGGAACGTGTTTTTTGCCCCAAGCATCACTTTGGTGAGTGGGGTTGGGGGAGGTGTTGGCCTCAGCACATCTCAGTAGTTGAATTTTTTTTTCTCTGTGCCTTGCAAAGAAAACTCTGGAGTTGGTGGAAGAATTGGCATTCTAGCCACTGTAAAAACTTCTCACTGCTCCATTCTATTCAAACTAGTGTAGTGCTGAGGTGTCACCTGTTGCACGGCTGTGCTCGGGTCCTAATTTGGGATCCTGAGGTGGTTCACTGTGTGGTGGGTGTGGCAAAGCGCTGTATCAGTGCATGCTCCCAACCTCTCCCTCTCTCTCTCTCTCCCTCTCTCTTTCTCTCTATAAATCCAGTAATAGCCACATCAGTAACAATCTTAGAGTAGGCATGGCTGTTACAGCTTTGTGTTGGGTTCTTGGAAAAAAATGTTCTCCTAACCCAGCTGCACGTAGATTTCCATGGAAAATCTTCGGTTAACAAGGTCACCGGCAAACACAGCATATTCGCTGTGAAAACGCTTTGCCGAGTTTTACTTGTCCACACTAAACATGACCATCAAATATACACTGTAAGGGGTACAAAGAAAAAAGTTATACACAAAAAATCCTCCTCGTCTCTCTGCATGCACTCATTACTCACTTGATTTAGTTTAAACTCGCGTAATATACTTAATTTTTCGGTGTATCCCTGTGGTCATGTCTTCAGCCATTTCACCACTCAATATACCAATGGAACACAGTTGTGCAAACTACAGAATGCTGTTAGCTATATATTTCTACTCATAGTGCTATGTCTTTATCGGTTGTGGACACTTTTTCTATGGAGTTGTTTCTCGTGACTGAAGACAGAGAGATATAATTAAAGTTAGTAAAAAACCTTTTATTCAAACACATCAGGCAAAGGTAAAATGACAGAGAAGCACAGTCCTAGGACACCACCCTTCATCTGCCCCCCGGCCAGGGAATCCCAAAGTTTTTATAGCGCTTTGTCTTGTGATTTCAATTACACAAGTACTGCAAAACAACAACAACGGTTAGTTCCTTAAAACAATATATAAAAGCTAAGCTTTTTCTTATATCTCTAACTAAGCATTTTCTTACAGTCTCCAATATTGGCCATAAGACAAATGTCACGTACCACCTGCGACCTTGTGACTTCTTCACCGTGTCTCATTTACTTTGAAGAAGTTAACCAAGAAAATAGTTTGAATCATATAGAAACTGATTTTGTTGAGCCCTTGCACAATATATTTTTGTCAGTTCATAGCCTTCGTAACAGGGTTTACAAGCATTGCTGAAATGAAAGTTTTAGTCACCAAATACACAGAGTACGAGGTGCTCAGGAGAACATCTTTCTTCTACACGGTATACATCCTTCATCAAATTATGGACAGGCCAAGGGTAACGTGGTAAAATGTAAATTAAATGTGCTAGTCAGTACCTTTTTCAAATTAATTCTTTTAAGAAAAATAGTCTCAGTTCACAAAGTAAATGGCCGCTTTTTTGCAGAATCAACAAATCATATCTTACATGTCACCTTTTATCCTTATTGTAACAAAATAAGTACAACGTCTCATGTGAAATGAGAGTATTTATATACATTGTTGCTCTATTCATTAATTTATCTGCCTGTCTATTTTTGTACATACAGTTCTGCACTCTCTGACAATAGAGTTACAATATAAATGCAGTGGTATTAAACAAAGCATCAAGTCTGAAATGATTGATAACAAATTTGAATATCAGTGAAGGGGTTATTTATAATGGTGCTAATATAGGCAACTAAATATTCATTCATTCATTCATTTGTTCAATTAATCATTTTTAGGAAGCACAAGTCCTGATCATCACAGTTTAAAAATAAGAGCAAAGTCACATGTGAGAAAATAGTCAGTATTTTGTATATATAAATGGTGATTTCTCTATAATTCATTCAATATTTTATGTTTTGTTTGTTCATATAGTTCACAATGAGCACTCTTACAATAGAATTGTAATACAGTCAAATGTGAAGAGTTACTATAAAAAGCATAAAGCCTGTCATAATTCCCATTGGGATTAATAAAGTATCTATCTATCTATCTATCTATCTAATTGTTAAATTTTACTATCAGCCTTCCCTTAGATAGATAGATAGAAAGTGTGGCCACCAGGGGGTGCTCCCGCTCCCCAAGCACCTGATACAGCACAGGCTTGGATACCAATACAGTAAACAAGAGGATTTTTATTCCATGGGAAACTCTTCACCAAAATTTTTCCCGCCCCACAAATACAGTTCCAAAGCACACAGCAATAAAGTACTCTGCAACTCTCTCTTTCTACTCTTCCTCTCTCTGTCTCCACTCCTCCCAGAAAGCTTCATCCATCCAAAATGTGAGCCCACCAAGCCAGTAGTGGGCAGTAACAATACCTAACTAGAGTGTCAGATACTCTTGAAAAGTAATGTCTTTGCAGTGGAAATGAGACTGACTTGGAAGAGCTTCCTGGAGAATTTGCATGGCACTTAAATTGTTCTGGATGAGAAGGTAGCCTTCTGCCTGGTCAGTGAGACAACCTTTGAGTCAGGAGAAGAGAAGAGGCAAGTGCTCCTTAGGTGAGGTGGAAGAGAGAGAGAGTTTATTAAGGAAGGGGAAGTCTCAGAAGTAGGATGAAACACACCTTAAGTGCTGTAGTTTGTTAGATAGCCTGAGTGTGTCTAGGCAGGCCCAGAAAGGGAACAGTTTTATAATTTAGTTCCTTTTATATGTTCCTTTCTATATGTTGTCATGTTGTGAGGTTTCTAAACTCTTTCGGGACTCCCCCCAATGGGACGACATGCCAAAGAGCATCCTGAAGTCCGATCACTGAGTCTGTGGAAAACAGTTTATCCGTTGCTGGGGCAACCACAGACTCACAGTGTACCGATGCAACTCTGAGCCGATCGCGGTCGTGCTATAAACAGCTGTCATCAATGGGTGATACAAGGAACATTATAAATGCAGGGAACAATATCACTTGGCCACGACCCTGCCTGACTGCTGTGTCTGTGTATAGGAGCGTGTCAGATCCCGCTACAATAAATAACCGTGCTGTTCCTGTTTCAAGCTGAATGAAGCTGGTTTTGCTAAAGTACTGAGACTCAGCCTCGTGTTTTGGGGCAAAAGACAGTGACTCACGCGTCACAATGTGTAAGGAATACATTGAAATTCTTACTTAGATATATTAATCATCAAGCAACATGTCACCACTCTGCAGCATCATTATTAGTAATATAAATGAATGGAAATATTCTAATTTGTTTCTGGAAAAAACTTCTCGGCCAAGTCAGTAATTCATTTTACTGTTTATTTTTTCCTTCCATCTTGGACTTTCTATTTCATGTCTTATTTTTGAGTAATGAATTACCATTTTAACCCTGTGCCAGACTGTACTGTTGTCTTTCTGGGTATGGAATCCAGTACGCTCAAGGTCTATCACAAACATCAGCATGAAAAGGTATAACTGCTGTATAAATATCAACACTGATTCACTGTTTTGAATATTTTTTTCCATCCACACAGTGAACTCACTTTTAGGTTTCCAGGAGCCACAAGAACTGGGTACAATGTTGGAATGAACCCTAGAGAGGACACCAGTTTATTACTTTATGACTGATACTGCCTAGAGTGGCTTCCTTCACCATGGATTTGATAATGGATGAATGGATTATATTATGTATCTTATCCATACATCCATAATTTAACCAACTTTTCTTAGATCACACTGATAACAATATACTATAATTTCGGAGAAAAAAACTTGGGAAGAAGGCTAACACATTTAAATGACAATGAAGAACTTGACTTATTAAGTTGCTTCACAAGCAACCAAAAAAACAGCTTCAAAATGGTAACATGAACTAAAGAGAAGTCAAAGCTGAAAATAGGTCCTGAAGGTTTATATTCTATAATCCATGTTTGGAAACCTCTTATCTAGTACAAGGACATGATGAGCTATAGATTATCCTAAAAGTAACTGGACTATGGCAGGAACGTATCTAAGATAGGATGTGACTTCACAAGGACACACGAAGAGATACTGACCTATTTAATTTAGAGGCACAGACCATTCAATAGCATGTCTTTAGACTGGACAGGAAACTGGATTTACCAGAAGAAAGCCCTTCAGACAAAGGGGATGCATGCATGCAAACCCCACACCTAAGCTATACTGAACTAAACTCTGGCTATGCTTTGTGAAGTGGCAATGCTACCTGCTGTGCTGACATATCACTCTTAGGCAATCAAACAGTTATTATTAAATTGTGTATTGTACAGTTATAACTATTATAAATTACTTACAAAATAAATATAAAGATATATATGAAGGTTAGATATGTCTACAAAGTACACTTCTATTAAATAAAAGGGAGAAACCATCAGAGATTTGTAATAAGTAGAATAAGAAGAAATGGGGCTCAAATTTGAAGTTAAGAGAATGAAAACGCGACAGGGAAGGCGTTGCACAGCTGATGATGCATTTTAAGAGACTGATTGATTATTTTTATTGTTATTAATATAGTACATTCAGCTAAAACCTTTGTCCAAGGGGTCTTACAAGTTAAAGATGTACCTGCTTAATGATCATAAACATGTCAAGTGACTTGCTCAGGGTGTCACAGTGAGTTGTTACATGTCAGGATTGAACTGGCTCAGTGATTTGCCACTACACCATACTGCTTGCCCGATATGGAATTGAAAAGGGTGGAACACAACCTTTTTATTGTTTTTTAAGTTAAATCTAATAAAACACTGACATTAATTCCTTCTGTTTAAGAGTGTTTTTCCCCAATTTATACGGCAGTCATCATCTGCCATAGCTCACTCGTTCAGCAATTTAGAGGTGCATTCTGGCACAGCAGATTTTTTCACCTTCTTGACCTTTATCCATTCTTGCCAGGTTCCTTAGGGTGATGTTTATGTTGCTCCGCACAGCTCCCTCCTTTTTCACTTTTCTGTGGCTGGCATGTGAACAGTCCAATGCTACCTTTGGCATTGTTGATGTCACACTTAGAATCAATTAAAAATCTAACTGCTCATTCACAAATGAGCTGTAATCAGCTCCTTAGTCACCTCATCAGAAATGACACCTGCTAGCCATGGTGCCATTTCATACCCAAATAAAGTGACAAGAATCTATTGCAAATTAGTGATGCCTGCCTATCTGCAGGCAGTTTACAATTACTGACAGGTTAATCAGTCCCTAATTAGGGACACTTAAAGTAAATGGCTGTCAACTAGAGCGTGCATAATAAAGTTTTACTAGCCCAGCTAAAGCCGTCTAAAACGCAGTGTAACACTCTCGGTGCATCGGATTTCCTCTGCAGTAAAAAGACCAAGTGTTTTTTTTCCCTTTCCTTAAATAAGAACAATATGTCAGGCTACATTTCATGAGCTGAAGCTGAACAAGCATATTGAAAAAATGTAAGCAGAAAGACCTTGGTGTTCATTTCGACTCTCCGCGTGAGGGTCACTGCAAGTTATGGGGGAATTTTAATGTGTTTCGGGTGGAATTTATTTGGTGAAACAAGAGTTCTCTGTGTTTGAGTTGTGTCTTTATCTGTTGGGCTGGTAGGTAGGTGGGGATGGTGGGGGTTGCTGGCTTTTTCAGCCAGGACTTTTTTCAGCTGTTTTTTAAGAGAATAAAAACTCACTTTGCCAGTCCTACTAGATGCGGCATGTAATCTGACATTATTTTTCATTTTCATGTAGACGTTTGTCTAATTTTATTGTCTATAGAGTCACATAATGGGAACTATTAAAGAAGTCATTACAAAAATAATAAAAAAGGAAGAGCTATTTAAGGAGGGTAATACAAAGCTACTAAAATAATAAAGACAATACAAGTAATGCACATAAATATAATAAGTACATTTTATAATGAATCTAAATAATGATAAGTAATATTGTTTCTTTATCAGTATGCTGCTGCTGGAGTATGTGAATTTCCCCTTGGGATTAATAAAGTATCTATCTATCTATCTATCTATCTATCTATCTATCTATCTATCTATCTATCTATCTATCTATCTATCTATCTATCTATCTATCTATCTATCTATCTATCGAATGATATAATTATGATAATTTAATGATAAAAGTATAAATAATCTATTCTCAGTTTGCTTTTTCCACACCTTGGCATTTTTCACATTGTATTGTGTAACAAAAACTGGAATTATAATTGTCAGCATGTGTAAAGCTGCTAAGGGCTAAAGACACATTTTACCAAAATATCCTGTTTGGTATTCCTAATTTATTTAGAAGAATCAGCAAAATCGGTTTTTACTGTGTGAAATCTGTTTTTACTGTTTAAAATCTGTTTGGATTTTAGAAATGACAAGAAGAGGTAAGTTGAATAAATTAATTCTTTACACTGGACAGCATAACATTAGCTCAGCTGTTAATACATGTGCAGGAGATTTAGTATGAATCGTATTTAAATGAACTTTCTTCTTTTTTCTTCTGTTTAAATGTGGCAACACTTTATATGGAGTGTAAATTATAGTTAATTTCTGTGGTCAAATTTACTTACTATCAACTTTTAAACAATATAAACAGACATAGTTATTGTTGTCGAACATCTTGTAGGCAGATGTAGTTTAGCATGGTGGTGCAGTGATTAGTGCTGTGGCCTCACAGTTCCAGGTGGCCGGATTAGAAGCCTGGCCAAGTCACTGTCTATGTGGAATTTGCAAGTCCATTTGCAAGGTGTGGTTCTTCCCACAATAAAAAAAAAAAGTTAACTTGGTTCACCACTCTAATGTGACCCAGCGTGAGTAGGCAGACACGTCCGTTGACCTTGGGATGGACTAGTACATCATCCACACTCTTAAAAATAAAGGTGCCAGCGTGGTACTTCAGAGTGATGCCATAGGGGAACCATTTTTAGTGCCCAGATGTTCCACACACATGAAGGTTCCAGAAAGAACCTTTACTTATTTAGAATTTTAACAGACTCCATACAGTGAGTAACCATGAATAGATGGTAACAGATTAGTGAAATACCAGTGGCTCACGATTTTAAAAGGACTCTTGCTGCATACAATAACACAAACTGAGTCCAGCTTTTCTTAATCTGTTAGGTCCTGCTAGGTAGACTACCAAACATTAAAGATTTTAGTTTTTTTCTACGTATTAGAAAGTTTTTTAAAAGCAGAAAGAATCAACTTCATATGCAAAGAATCTTTTCCACAATGAAATGGTATTTCGTCAAGCAATGGTTCTACAAAGAACAAAACAACCCAGTAAAGAACCATTAAGTACCATTAAAGAACCAAGTGCAGGGCCAGTTTTTTTCTTTCTCCCGAAGCATTGGGTGCTTCATAATAATCTAATGAAATATGTATGTTCTGAAAACAATGATATAGTGTGACAACATTTTTTAATGTCAATGTATACAGTTTATAGAGATTATGCCAAAGGTCTTCCTTGAAATTATCCTACAAGGTTTATTAGAAATCCAGCTGCCTTGAATCAGTCATAGGCAATAACAGTTTGATCTTACTAATAATACCGAGGATGCGATGCCCGCTTCCTTTCTCCTCACACCTGCAAACAATCTAAAGTTCAATCACTTGGCAGGTCATATTACAAGGAGGAGTCACAAAATCAAGCTGGGAAAGCATATTCATTAATGACGAAATGAAGTGGACAAAATATGTACAGCAGGTGAAAGAAAAAGGCTAAGAGGAGCAAGAAATGTGTTCCACTCAACTTTAGTTTATAAACCTGACAAAAAATCCTGCACATTCTATGCGGTATATAAATATACAGAGAAAGAGAGTGGCAGCGTGTTGTGTGCTAATCATTGTGCTTTGTACATGTGATAATAATGACTATAACCATATCTATAAAAAATACAATCAGGACACACTAAGAGTTGGGGTTACCACAGGAAATCTCAGTTTTAGTGCCACATTTTCAAGGCAAAAAAGGGAAAAACAAACTGTGTATTCTAATACAATCCAGTGCATTTTTCAGGAATATGAGTTCTGGAGACGGAGAAGGGAGAGTCTGGCAGGGAGTAGTAGTTAGTTTTCAGGGGGGCTCTTCTAATTTGTTATTCTCTCAACTGCAAAAGAAAACAAACAAACTGGTAAGTGGCGATCCAAATCATTTTCAGGTGTTGCCTTTAAATCCCTGTAACCCACATGATATTTTCCTGAATGTGAATACAGTATATATGCTGCATTATAGTAGCCTCCCCAAACTAGGTTTGGAAAGAAGGCACAAAGAAATGGTTGCAAGAAGCTGTTTATTCTTAACAGTTCAAAATATCAAATGTAAAGGGACATTGAAGGAAATAAACTGGAACTCCCTACAGGTAACTGTAAACCTCTCATTGTTATGGCCATGAGAGAAGACTAAAATAGTTTGTTTCCGCTTTCAGAACCTTCTCTCAGATGTGGCAATTTCACTCCACCAATATTGCCCACACCTTCCATAAAAACGTATGAAATCTGACATTAAGAGGAGACCATTCAATCCATCAAGCCCGCTTAGCTTAGCTGTCCCAATACCTCATCCACATACTTTTTAAAAGTTGTCAAGGTTTCAGTATATTGTTCCAGAGTCCCAAAACTCTTTGCGTAAAAAAGTGCTTCCTGGCTTCAGTTTTAAATGCACTTCCCCTTAATTCCCACTGTCCTTGGTTTGCTTGGCATCTCAGATAGGATAGGTACTTCTTCAGTGTGTTTCACAGGCAGATTAGGTTTTTTAGAAAAAAGACTATGTTCCTGATAGTTATCCAGAATGCACAGAGGACCCGGGGGAAGTTGGAGGCACAGTCCTTCTGACATCGGAGTTACTGTCCACTTCCCTTCTCTTACCAATGCTTAATGCTCTATAAGTCACTGCCCTTGTTGTTAGCTCACCAAATCAATTTACCACCACTTTTCTTGCTCCCGGTGTCAATCTCTTCCCTGACGGGCAGTACTCTGTGCAACTCTTTGTCTCCTCACCAGACATAAAAGTCTCTCACCTACCAGGCTACATTTAGGCCGTGATGCTACAATATACAGTAAATAATTCCTTACCATCAAGGATCAGTAAAAGAGAAATACTTAAAAAGTTATTTTCTCTGCCAGTGATTCTCTAATGACTCATGGGTAGCAAGAGGCTACAAAGGATGATACACATTTTCACGTGGGAAATCATCTTTAAGAAAGGAGGTCATTTTTTTTGTAAACTAGATCAGACTCTTATTCCAGTGTAGACTGGATTTATCAATCTGATCATCTTAGACAATCATTTCCAGTTTTTGTAGCAGCTGTCATATATTTCAGAGACACACTTTAGGCACCAGTAGTTTTTCAGGATTTCCCATTGCTCCATTAGTAAACCTGCCTAATCCAATTCAGGTAAATATATAAAAATCAGAAATATGATTTTGTGAGTTTCCTGCCAAAGACTGATGAACTCTGAAACCAAGAAAATAAAACTCCTTCTGCTAATGTTAAAAAGTACAAAATCATCTATGCAAGTCTTGCTTAATTTTTTCCATACAGACGCCAAAATTTTGTTGATAAAGAGCTTTATGTTTACTTGTGATATTTACCCCTAGGTATTTAAACTGATCTGCTATGGTAAAAGCTAGGGTGTCTAATCTAATATTATATGCTTGTGAGTTCACTGGAAAGAGTATACTTTTATTCAGATTAATTCTAAGACCAGATATCTTTTGAAATTCTGTTAGTGCTGTTAAAACAGCAGGGACAGTGTTTTCTGGGTCCGATATATATAAGACCATATCATCTGCATATAGAGAAATTTTCTGTTCCAGTCCTTCTCTGACAATCCCCTTTATCTGATAAGAATTTCGGCAGCGAACCGCCAGTGGTTCAATAGCGATTGCAAACAACAGTGGCGACAAGGGACATCCTTGTCTGGTACCACGTTCTAGTTTAAAGTAGTCTGAGCAAATTTTATTAATACAAACTGAAGCTTCTGGACTGGTATACAGTAGTTTGATCCAAGCACAAATATTCGGGCCAAACCCAAATTTCTCCAGTGCAGTGAAAAGGTAATTCCATTCGATCATGTCAAATGCCTTTTCTGCGTCTAATGATAGTAATATCTCTGGGGTGTTTGATTTTGCTGGTGAATATATAACATTAAACAAGCGTCAGAGATTTGAAGATAGATGTCGGCCTTTAATAAATCCAGTTTGATCTTGTGATATTACCGAGGGCAGCACTTTCTCCATCCTTCTAGCTAGGATTTTTGAGAGTATCTTAACATCATTATTCAGGAGTGAAATTGGTCTATATGATGCGCATTGTAACAAGTCCTTATTTTGTTTAGGAAAGACGGTGATTAATGCTTGTCGAAATGTTTGAGGTAGTATTTGGTGGTCTTTAGCTTCTGCAAATGTTACCAATAAGAGTGGAGCTAGCTGAGTGGAGAATTTCTTATAAAACTCTACGGGGTAACCATCAGGGCCTGATGATTTCCCGCTTTGTAGTGACTTTATAGCGTCTAGTAATTCTGTTAGTGTTAGAGGTTTATCCAGTTCCTCAGCACTTAAAGCATCTATTTGTGGTATTTGTAAATTATCCAGAAATGCATTAGATTGCGTGTTGTCTTCTTTGGGCTCAGTGGAATATAAAGACTTATAGTAATCTCTAAATGTGTGCATTATTTTATTATGGTCGATGATTTCTTCTCCATTCTTGTTGGTGATTACTGGTATTGCATTGTGAACTTCTTGTTTATGAATTTGTTGAGCTAAAAGCTTATTAGCTTTTTCTCCGTGTTCATAGTAATGCTGTCAAGACTTATAAATAAGTTGTTCAGTTTCTTTAGTTGTTAAGATGTTAAGTTCTGTATGCAGGGCCTGCCTTTTCCTGTGGAGAGCTTCACTTGGACGCCTGGCTTGTTCTTCATCTATTCTAGTAATTTCATTTCTTAGCTCTGACACTTTCTTGGTTTCTAATTTATTTCTATGGGAAAGATATGAAATAATCTGGCCTCTTAAGAAGGCCTTTAGAGTTTCCCAGAGTGTTCCTGCAGAAACCTCTGTGGACGTGTTTGTCTCTAGGAAGAAACTGATTTGTTTGGATATAAATTCTGTGCAGTTCTCGTCTGCCAATAAAAGAGGGTTAAGACGCCATCTGCGAGGTTAACATTGTTAAGATGAATATCCTTCCTAAACTTCTCTTTTTATTTCAAAACATTTCAATATATATCAATAAATCGTTTTTTAAACAGTTAGATTCAATAATAACCTCATTCATTTGGAACTCAAAACACCCACGTATCCGAAGAGCGACCCTACAAAGACCTCAGGCAGAAGGTGGCATGGCTTTACCTAATTTTCAGTTTTATTACTGGGCAGCAAACATACAAGCCATAAAAACCTGGACACAAATAAATGCACATACCCAGGCTTGGTCTGCAATAGAAGTAAAATTATGTAGTACTTCTTTATATTCCCTGCTCTGCTCTCCAATAAATGAAAGTTATCGCAAATATCCATCCATCCATCCATTGCCTCCCGCTTATCCGAGGTCGGGTCGCGGGGGCAGCAGCTTGAGCAGAGATGCCCAGATTTCCCTCTCCCCGGCCACTTCTTCTAGCTCTTCCGGGAGAATCCCAAGGCGTTCCCAGGCCAGTCGAGAGACATAGTCCCTCCAGCGTGTCCTGGGTCTTCCCCGGAGCCTCCTCCCGGTTGGACGTGCCCGGAACACCTCACCAGGGAGGCGTCCAGGAGGCATCCTGATCAGATGCCTGAGCCACCTCATCTGACTTCTCTCGATGCGGAGGAGCAGCGGCTCTACTCTGAGCCCCTCCCGGATGACTGAGCTTCTCACCCTATCTTTAAGGGAAAGCCCAGACACCCTGCGGAAGAAACTCATTTCAGCCGCTTGTATTCGCGATCTCGTTCTTTCGGTCACTACCCATAGCTCATGACCATAGGTGAGGGTAGGAACATAGATCGACTGGTAAATTGAGAGCTTCGCCTTGCGGCTCAGCTCCTTTTTCACCACGACAGACTGATGCAACGCCCGCATTACTGCGGATGCCGCACCGATCCGCCTGTCGATCTCACGCTCCATTCTTCCCTCACTCGTGAACAAGACCCCGAGATACTTGAACTCCTCCACTTGGGGCAGGATCTCGCTACCAACCCTGAGAGGGCACTCCACCCTTTTCCGGTTGAGGACCATGGTCTCGGATTTGGAGGTGCTGATTCTCATCCCAGCCGCTTCACACTCGGCTCCTTTAACCGTCACCTTGTCGTGGTGGAGGGGTTTGCGTGTCCCAATGATCCTAGGAGCTCTGTTGTCCGGGGCTTTATGCCCCTGGTAGGGCCACCCAAGGCAAACTGGTCCTAGGTGAGGGATGAGACAAAGAGCGGTTAAACAAACCTCCTATGAAGAAAAACAATTTTGGACGGCGTTTTCCCTTGCCCGGACGCGGGTCACCGGGGCCCCACTCTGGAGCCAGGCCTGGAGGTGGGGCTCGATGGCGAGCGCCTGGTGGCCGGGCCTGCACCCATGGGGCTCGGCCGGGCACAGCCCGAAGAGGCAACGTGGGTCCCCCTTCCCATGGGCTCACCACCTATGGGAGGGGCCAAGGAGGTCGGGTGCAGTGTGAGTTGGGTGGTGGCCGAAGGCGGGGACCTTGGCGGTCCGATCCTCGGCTACAGAAACTGGCTCTTGGGACGTGGAATGTCACCTCTCTGAAGGGGAAGGAGCCTGAGCTAGTGCGCGAAGTTGAGAGGTTCCGGCTAGATATAGTCGGGCTCACCTCGACGCACAGCTTGGACTCTGGAACCAATCTCCTTGAGAGGGGCTGGACTCTCTACCACTCTGGAGTTGCCCCCGGTGAGAGGCGCCGAGCAGGTGTGGGTATACTTATTGCCCCCCAACTTGGAGCCTGTACATTGGGGTTTACCCCGGTGGACGAGAGGGTAGCCTCCCTTCGCCTTCGGGTGGGGGGACGAGTCCTAACTGTTGTTTGTGCGTATGCACCGAACAGCAGTTCGGAGTACCCACCCTTTTTGGAGTCCCTGGAGGGGGTGCTAGAGGGCATACCTTCTGGGGACTCCCTCGTTCTGCTGGGAGACTTCAATGCTCACGTGGGCAATGACAGTGAGACCTGGAAGGGCGTGATTGGGAGGAATGGCCCCCCTGATCTGAACCCGAGCGGTGTTTTGTTATTGGACTTCTGTGCTCGTCACGGATTGTCCATAACGAACACCATGTTCAAGCATAGGGGTGTTCATATGTGCACTTGGCACCAGGACACCCTAGGCCTCAGTTCGATGATCGACTTTGTGGTCGTGTCGTCGGACTTGCGGCCACATGTCTTGGACACTCGGGTGAAGAGAGGGGCGGAGCTGTCAACTGATCACCACCTGGTGGTGAGTTGGCTTCGATGGTGGGGGAGGATGCCGGTCAGGCCTGGTAGGCCCAAACGTGTTGTGAGGGTCTGCTGGGAACGTCTGGCAGAGCCCCCTGTCAGAAGTAGCTTCAACTCCCACCTCCGGCAGAACTTCGACCACATCCCGAGGGAGGTGGGGGACATTGAGTCCGAATGGGCCATGTTCCGTGCCTCTATTGTTGAGGCAGCTGACCGGAGCTGTGGCCGTAAAGTGGTCGGTGCCTGTCGTGGCGGCAATCCCCGAACCCGCTGGTGGACACCGGCGGTGAAGGATGCCGTCAAGCTGAAGAAGGAGTCCTACAGGACCCTTTTGTCCTGTGGGAACCCGGAGGCAGCTGATAGGTACCGGCAGGCCAAACGGAATGCGGCTTTGGTGGTTGCTGAGGCAAAAACTCGGGCGTGGGAGGAGTTTGGGGAGGCCATGGAGAATGACTTTCGGACGGCTTCGAGGAGATTCTGGTCCACCATCCGGCGTCTCAGGAAGGGGAAGCAGTGCAGTGTCAACACTGTATATGGTGGGGATGGTGCGCTGCTGACCTCGACTCGGGACGTTGTGGGTCGGTGGGGGGAATACTTCGAAGACCTCCTCAATCCCATTAACATGCCTTCCAATGAGGAAGCAGAGCCTGGGGACTCAGAGGTGGGCTCCCCCATCTCTGGGACTGAGGTCACCGAGGTGGTCAAAAAACTCCTTGGTGGCAGGGCCCCGGGGGTGGATGAGATACGCCCGGAGTTCCTCAAGGCTCTGGATGTTGTAGGACTGTCTTGGCTGACACGCCTCTGCAACATCGCATGGACATCAGGGACAGTGCCTCTGGATTGGCAGACCGGGGTGGTGGTCCCCCTCTTTAAGAAGGGGGATCGGAGGGTGTGTTCCAACTACAGAGGGATCACACTCCTCAGCCTCCCTGGAAAAGTCTATTCAGGGGTCCTGGAGAGGAGGGTCCGTCGGATAGTCGAGCCTCGGATTCAGGAGGAACAGTGTGGTTTTCGTCCTGGTCGCGGAACAGTGGACCAGCTCTATACCCTTAGCAGGGTCCTGGAGGGTGCAAATATACTAATAACCCAATTGTGCTTTACTCACTCAGAATATGGAACCAAATTAGGAAGCATTTTAAGATGGAAAATCTTTTATCAGTGGCACCTCTGCAAGGGAACCACCTCTTTCAACCTTCGCAAGTATATCCAGTTTTTAATACCTGGAAAAGTTTTGGGATTAAAATGCTCAGAGATCTTTATATAGACAACATATTTACATCTTTTGAACAATTACGTTCAAAATTTAACCTCCCAGCTACACATTTCTTTTACTATCTTCAAATTAGAAATTTTGTAAAACAGAAATTGCCCGATTTCCCCCACCTTGCACCCTCCACAATGCTGGAAAAAATACTGCTCAATTCCGAGGAAACAAACACTATTTCCGCAATATATAAAATCTTATTAGAGTCCCTACCTTTCAAAGACCCAAGAGGACATTGGGAAGAAGATCTCTTAATCAATATATCAGAAAAGGAGTGGAAGGTAGCAAAGCAGAGAATTCACTCGAGTTCTATATGCGCAAAGCACAGAATTATTCAACTAAAAATTATATATCGAGCTCATCTGTCTCGCTTAAAACTGTCCAAAATGTTTCCAGGCCAGGATCCAACCTGCGAGCGCTGCAACCAAGCTCCTGCCTCACTGGGTCACATGTTCTGGGCCTGCACCAAACTAACATCATTTTGGACAAAAATTTTTAAGTGCCTCTCAGACAGCCTTAGTATCACAATCCCTCCTAACCCACTAACAGCTGTGTTTGGTGTCCTTCCAGATGGACTGGAATTGGAGAAGGACAAGCAAACGGTGATTGCATTCACTACACTTTTGGCACGCAGACTTATTTTGTTAAATTGGAAGAATCCTAATTCTCCTCTTATAAGTCAGTGGGAAACCAATGTTTTATATTATTTGAAATTGGAAAAAATCAAATTTTCAGTTAGAGGATCTGTACAAAATTTTTTCAAAACATGGCAGGATTTAATCAATATTATTTTAGAATAAGA